>NW_028297485.1:30258-44873 GCF_049724085.1 Artemia sp. Qi Xiang Cuo
TAAGAATTACGCTCACGGTTTACGATTTTACTTAGCTGACCTCCGTAAAAAATCTTTTCTTCTTTTTTGTATGACTACTTTCATCACTAGACAGTTAGTTTAAAATTTTTCGAAATGACAGATAATAATAATTCGGATGACGATGTTTTAGTGATTGCGTTAGCACTACGTACATCCCAGCAAAATGGCAATGCCAGTGGCTCTAAGAAACAAAAGGAAAGGAAGCAGTGGGTACCTCCGATGCTCTAAAACAATAAAAGAGTGAAGCTAGGGCAGTTAAACTTGCTTAATGAGCTTTTGCTGACTGACGATGATGAAAATTTCATGAAATGTACACGCTTTTCTAGAAATGAATTTTGTGTTTTATTAAGTAAACTGCGGGCAAAAATAACAAAGAAAAACACAAATTATAGACAAGCCTTATCCCTTGAGACTCACCTAGCCCTGACATTACGTTATTTAGCTACGGGAAATAGCATGACAGCCCTACACTATGAGTTTAGAGTTGGAATTTCTACTGTGTCAGAAATTTTGAAAGAGATTGCACAGCCCATTTTTAACATTCTTTCTTCCAATTTTCTCACTACTCCATCTGAGGAAGACTTAAAAGTCGTTGCAACGCAGATCTTAACCCGATGGAAATTACCAAATTGCATAGGTGCTATAGATGGTAAGCCACATCAGACTTCAATGCCCCTACAATTTTGGCTCACAGTTTTATAACTATAAGAACTATTGTAGTGTTATTTTACTTGGAACGTGTGATGTGAACTACAAATTTTTGTTTTATGATGCTGGTGCTTACGTATCTAAAAATAATGGTGGTGTCTTTTCTCCGTCTGAATTTGGGAAGCGCATCAATAGCGAAAATACATTGCTTCCTCCACCCAAATAACTCCCTGGAACTAATACAATATCCCCTCATTTTTTTTTAGGAGACGAAGCTTTTCTGCTCAACTACTACATAATGAGGTCATTCCCCGGTAGAAACCTTACCGAACTCCTAAAGATATATAATTATAGAGTTTCCTCAGTTCGCAGGTTAATTGAGAACACTTTCGGTATTTTTGTAAAAAGGTTCAGACTGTTTTGATCTTAAATAATCATGCAGCCTGAGAAGTTGGTGACAGTTGTGGAATGTGCACTTTGCCTTCACAATTACATTATAGCTGTACGTGGTATCCCAAACGTTATAACAGAGCCTGCAGATTCTATTTCAAATGTCTCAGGACGTAAGTCGCACATCAAGTAATAATGTTTCAAGGCAATGCAAAAATCTTAGAGAAATACTTGCCAAGTACTTCTTGTCTCCAGAAGGGCTTGTTACTTGGCAAAGGGATCATGCGCTGCAAGGTTCTTTCTAAATCAGCAACCTTTGTTAGAAAATAATTTTAATAAAACTCTTGTCAGTGTCTGTTTTCCTTTTTGTGATCTTTTATCCATCTTTCTGAACTAAACAAGCGAATTATAACCATAATTATGTTTTTACGTTTCTATTGACGTAAAAGTTGAACAAATTTCAACTCTGTTTCATACGTAATTTTCTTAAGTTACGGAGCCCGTAATTTACTTAAGTTTGACCGTAAGCTCCGTAAGAGGGTTCTTACGGTTCAGTCTGAAGGGGAAACGTAAACCAAATTTTGGGTCTGAAAGGCCCATTATGGGCCGTCAGCAGAACCTAATTAAGCAAGTTTAACTGTTCTAGATTCAATCTTTTATTGTTTTCGAGCATCGGACGTGCCCACTGCTTCCTTTGCTTTCGTTTCTTAGAGCCACTGGCATTGTCATTTTGCTAAGATGAAAGTAGTGCTAACGCAATCGCTAAAACATCGTCATCAGAACTATTATTATCTGTCATGTCGAAAAATTTTAAACAAACTGTCAAGTGATGAAAGAAGTCACATAAAGAAGAAAAAAATTTGGTTTACGGAGTTTTAAGTTAACTAGGTCTGTAGGGACAGTAATTTGGCCTGAAAGCTCTGCTACGTACAACCATAAACATAAACCATAAGCGTAATTCTTACGTTTTGGTCTGAAATACTCTTTACTAGAAACGCTGTTTCCTTGCGCAATGAAAAGTCTATCTGCATAAAGCTAGCTGGAACTTGAAGCTTCAGTACTTGGTCTTAGGCTAATCAAAGCTTAGCTTATTCTTTAGGATAAACTTATTCAAATCTTTCACAATAAATGCAGTAACCGATTGATTAATATTCCTCAGTGGTGGGTGAGTCACATTATTAAATCCATTTTTGATGAGATTACAGTTCAATTTCTGTGAGTCAGGTTAGAAATAGGCTAGGCTAGACTATTGGTACCAGTTGAATGGGGGCACTTGCCCACTCTGTGCCTTAGTTTTTTGTTGTCACATTCCTGATTAGTGCCTCTTCAGAAGACCACACACCATATCTTAATGAAACATAGCAGTACCATCAGATTCCTTATAGGCTAGGCCCTATAGGCTATTTTCTTTCCAAATAGCCTTCCAAGTACTTAGCTAAATAGCATATTCCCCCCGCCCCCAGTGGTCCAATGTATAGGCCTAGAATATATATAAAACTAAAAGAAAACACTAGAATAATGAAAGGTCAATTTAGCTCTACAAGATTCCATAACTGACACAGAGACAAAGTGAACATGCTGCTCAATTTACAGCCCTAATAATGTATTCATTCAGGTAAATTTGCAGGTGGCACAATAATTTAGCTAGGATGAAATAGTCCAGGACTTTTAGGGTTTGACCCGGACAAAATTGCAATATAAACGAAAATGATACCAAAATGATCAGAAAAAAATTCTGTACAACATACTAAAAGTTCCCGATAAATCCGAGTGGGGCGAGTACCCAAAAAAACAGGGGAAATTGGGAAAAATGCCGAACATGCCCAGAAAATAGTTCAAAGTGAGTTTTCTGGGGCTTTCCCATACGCTGATCACGAAACTGACATCTAAAATTCAGTATAGAATAAAAGTACTACGGAAAACGGGGGAACAGGGGGAAGAGGGGAAAAAATTTAAAAATACAGGGTAGGGGTAGAAAGCACTTTGAAATATGTTTTCTGGGGTCTTTTTATCTGCTGATCCCAAAACTGACATCTAAAATGAAATAAAGAACATGAGCCCCACCATAATGGGGAAAAGGGAAAGAGGGGAAGAAAAGGGACAATTGAAGTCAGGGGTAGAAATCAGTTTGAAATGTGTTTTTCTGGGGTTTTCCTATCTGCTGATCACGAAACTGACACCTAAAATGAAGGAAAGAAAACAAGCACCATGAAAACCAAACAAAACTGGAGGAAATAACAGAAAAGGGGAAGGGAAGCGTGACTCCTGAGCCAGCTGCTAATGGCTAATACCGTAAGTAGGCCTATGGACAAAATAACTCGCTTAAGTATCAAACTTTTACTTTCTTGAATCACAGACATTTCTTACAACCATTTGAATTACTAAACACAAAGAAAACAACGGCTTGACAGTGATCACAGTATAAAACTTCAGATATTATAAGTAAAATTTGTACTTTCGAAGGCAATATCGTTGAATAAAAAACTGAAAAAGAACTTCAGTAACTATAGGTAAAAATCTGCACTTTTTAAGGCAGTATAGTTGACTTGAAAAACACAGCATTGATATCACTAGTCGACCTCCTCGTCTTCGATAATCTCGTTGTCCCTGTTCAAACAGTTGAGATTTCGACACTCTCTTCACGTGAACGTAAAAACTAATCCATTTTTCTTGCCGCTACATCGCCAGTTCTCACAGCCTGTCTTGCAGTTGTATCTCACGATGCCCAAAAGAGTCTGCGATGTGGGCAACAGATCGGTCATCACAGGTGAGTATTTATGGTCTCTGAGGACCCAACCCCAGTCAGCCGGGTCGAGGTCAGCTGGTTCCCCTTTCCAACGGGATACCTGGAGGCGCACTCGCTGGGAGTGGAATGAAGCTGCCGCTTCGGTTGGCGGAAGCCTTTCAGGCTTAACAAACGCCGTAGTATTTGACGAAGAAACTTTTTCCAAGAAAATTCAATGTCGCAGCTTAGTGAGATCTTTGTTTGGTCGTGCTTTATACAAGCTGAGGAGAAGATATTCACCTGCTTTCAAAATTTCATCTTTAGACAATGATTCATCCAGAAACATTTTGCATTTTTTTCTGAACACTTTGCTCTTCTTCAAAAGAGGTAGCACAGCTTGCTTTCCAAGTCCGAAAACTCGTGAGGTCGTGTCACATCCCAAGAGTGCGTGCCCTACCAGAAGTAGCCTGGATACTTCTCCCATTTTTTTTAACTTCGTTGAGGCACCAGAACCGTGTTATCGCTTCTTTTGCGTTCGTTGACGATTGGAAGTAAAGTGTTTTTGCATTAGGCGGGAGGTGATACAAGAGTAGAATCAGAAGGTCAGTGTCGTTGCCAAGAACTATTGTTTCAGAATTTCCAGCTTTCGTTACGGCAGTCTTCACGATTAGATAGTCAGCATCGTCCTTCGCATGGACGACTTCAAATCCTTTGGCTCTGAGTTTTTCCCCGATGTAGCTTATAATTCGCTGTTTGTTCTCGAGAGTTGCTCAAAAACTCTTCCTTCTTTTTCTGGAGCTTCATCCCTAAACTGAAATCGATCACTTGATGCTGGCTTCCCTTACACCGTCGGTTGTGGGTAGCATCTTTCGTGGTTGGACCAGCTCTGTATCCATCGAAGACAACAGTAGGGGAGGTACAGCGTCGAGTAACGAAACTAACATAGCTGTCACAGATTGAATCATAAGTATCACCAATCTTCCAAGGTACTTGCTGAAGCAGCCAACCTCTGTCAACTACAGTGACACGATCTGACACTGGCAGGTGGTGAATCGAGTCCATTTTCGCTTCTTTCCATATTGCTTTCGCTAGTGCAGGTTCGTCTGGCTGGCGCATTATGCCAGAATTCTCAAACAAAGCGGGCGGATAACTGCACAGTTTGTAACGTAGAGTTTCTGCCATGTCATTTTCAGATGTATGGGCAGAAGTCGAAAGACGTTGAAAAAGCAGTGCAGGGTCGATATGCAAAATCTCGCCATCTATCCTTATGTTCCCATCGGATGCCAGTGTAACAACTTTGTCTTTCTTCCTGAATGAAAAACTTTCGACGGATTGGCCATCCATGCGCTGGAGGATCAGCTCACCTACAGCTTTAGCATCCTCTGCATTGACGCCTTTTTGGGCAATCAGCCCGGAACCTATACTTCTAAGCTCTGTGGAACTAGTGAAAGGACAGTTCTCTAGAAGGAATTCAAGAAACGTCAGTAGATCCTTAGTATCTCTCTTTATTCGTGCTGCGGCTGCAGTAACGTGCTGTTCACTAGAACTGTACTCTAGGCCCGTCAGTTTCTGCATTAGATCATTCACTGAAGCGAGTACTGGCGCAAAATTATGCTTGACTTAACAAAAAAATCTCGTCGTACCTTGATTTACTTTACTATGCTGTCACATGTGTAAGTATCCACGCAGACTGATAACTCTTTGAACAGCTAGGTATCTGTCCATCATGATAGATTTTGTCGTCGGCGCTAAATCTCCACGGGGACTAGTATACAGTAATTCTCTTACGGACTGTCTAATAATACCAGGCTTATGTTGAATAACCAACTCTCTTGTTGATAATGGTGAAGACTACGGAATAAAGTGATTTCATTATCTTTCCGTATTTCTTTCTCGAGTTTGTTTTGCCTTTTCCGAACCTATGGGGTAACCAAACCTCTATAGATCTCCTGTATTAACATTTGTAAACATTTCCACATGCTTTCTACCCCTACCCTGTATATTTCCCTTTTCCCCTCCCTCCCCCCCATTTCCCTGTTTTATGTTAATCAATTTTTTTATATCATTTTAGTTCTCAATTTCGTAATCACCAGATAGGAATACCCCAGAAAATATCTTTCAAACCGCTTTCTACCCCTACCCTGTATTCTTCTCTTTTCTCCCCTCTTTCCCTCTGTTCCCCCGTTTTCCGTAGTACTCTTTTTCTATAATGAATTTTATATATCAATTTCGTAATCAGCGTCTGTGAAAACCTCGGAAAACTCACTTTAAACTATTTTCTGGGCATGTTCGACATTTTTCCATTTCCCCCGCAATTCCCCCTGTTCCCCTGGTTGTTGGGTTTCAGCCCCACTTGGATGTCTTAGGACTTTTAGTATGTTGTATAGAATTTTATTCTGATCATTTTGGTACTATTTTAGTTGATATCGCAATTTTTTTCGGGCTCGACACTTTTTTGAGCTAAAAGTCCTGGACTAGTTTATCCAGTAAAACTACCGGTTATAGACTAGAGCATAGTTGTATATTAGCCATTAGGATGCAGGCCAGCCAATTTTTTATAAGGAGAGAAGGTATCTAAGGCCTCAAGATGGCGATTTTTGGGTTTTTTGGTTAAAGAGTGATTTTATAGTTAAAAAATAGAAATTTTCTTAACCTTCCATGAGAGGAAGGTTTATCCAATTCAGATGAATTGGATGAACTGCCGAATGATCAAATGCATTAAATCTGTCTTCTATCTCTAAGCGTTGATAAGAAAAAGTTTAACAAATGTGAAGTGTCGTGGTTTATTCGGAGGTAGCTTCCCTCGTATTTCGGATAACTCTGAAACTGGCATTAAAAACGAACAAAATTATATAAAAAAAATTGCTTTTTTCAAACGAAAATAAAGAGAAACATTGAAATTTCGAATGAACAGAACTTACTCTGCATACGAGTCAAACATATTAAAAGTTTGACTTCTTACCCCTGCACTTTCAGAAAGAATGTTTCAAAACAAAGGCAATGGTATAAAAAGTATTTGTTGCAATGCCTTAAGAATGAAAGGACTTGTTGGTTTACATTTGCTTTTAATAGTAAAAATTTCTGTTGAAACACCATTAAAGACATTGAGCAAAATACTTCCAGCTACCCACTGAATATCTTTCGGTAAAAATTTACCAAATCATATTATTGAGTTACGACTATATATATATATATATATATATATATATATATATATATATATATATATATATATATATATATATATATATATATATATATATATATATATATATATATATATATATATATATATATATATATATATATATATATATATATAATATATATATATATATATATATATATATATATATATATATATATATATATATATATATATATATATATATATATATATATATATATATATATATATATATATATATATATGAGAGGTAAGTTTAAACTTTCCCCCCACCCCCCTAATGTGCAAATATATACCCTGAATTGGTATATATAGGGATGATGACTAAAATTCATTTCCGACAAAAATGATTATTATATTCGTAAAGAGCATAAAAAAAGGCATTGAGTGGTCTATATTCACTTTAGTCGTAACTCAATAATATGATTTGGTAAATATTTACCTATCTTTGTCTACTTCTTTGCCTAGTTTCTTTGTTTAATACGTAAAATACGTAATTATTACATAGTATTTTGGTGTTATTTACAATATACATTAATCAAAGCAGGAGGCTAAAATTTGGACAAGTATCAACAAAGATTTCTGGCGAAAGGAAAGCGGATGAATTTCCTATTTAGATTGGAATTACTGCATTGAGATAATTCTAAATTTATAGTTACTGATAATGTCTTAAAGTAAAAGGCTTCCGACAAAGGGAAGGTAGATGGTCTTTCTAATCAGAGAGAAATTATTAAAAGGAGGGGTTTCCGAAATTTATAGCCTATGCATAATGTTTTTCTCGAGTTTCGTGACTACGATGAAAACAAAAGAAATTATCCTGTTTTTTCATCTTTGATGAGTTAATTTAATTATATTCACGGAAAAGTTTTTGTGGGTACTATACAAAATGAGTCTATTCAAGAGTTTCGCGGTAACCATGACAGTGGAAAATGGGATGTATTTCTTGCATGTTCGTAGAACTTCACTACATTTTGAGTTTTTCTAAATATGCGTTTGACGATAGCCGGGTTCAGTAGTCAAAGATGGTATTCTGAAGTAAGAGGTTTGTAACTAAGCCCGCTCGATAGCTTCTTAGGTACTTACGTGTTATAGCGACCATTATCAAGAAGCGAAGCTAGGCTAATCATATGAAATATACCAATTATGATGAAAATATAATACTTAAGTAACACAATTATAAATACTACAACAGAGAATTATGGAATACAGGCCACAAAGAACACATTATATCAAATACCTAGCCACCTCTATATATTAAATATTTAATTAAAATACACCATAGTACTTATTTCGCTCAGGATAAGCTGATTATCTCCAAGTAGACACAAAAAACCGGTTTCACTACAGGTCAAGAACGAAGTGTGGTCGCTATAACACTTAAATATCGCTTTTTAAAATAAAACATAGAAGGACACCTCTATACATGTAGCTTACGCTATCCATTAGGATTGAAGCTTTGATAATTTTAAATATTTAAGCTTTACATTACAACTAGGCAGAGGTTGCAAACAATAAGCTTCTGATATAAAAAATTAGAACAGCTTGATTACACACAGATATCAAACAGTTCGTGGTAACGAATTGTAAGTAAGGAGCGACCCGGCTCAAAAGGTAACCGAAAATCTAAAAAATGGAATTTTGATACCAATAGATACATCAAAAGAGTCAGATTTTTATGTTGATTTAAAATATATAAGTTCCATCAAGTTTAGTCCTACCCATGAAACGTTACGCGCCTGAGAAAATTTGGCTGATTTTCGGAAAAAGAGGGAAAGACCCCCTAAAAGTCATAGAACCTTAATGAAAACAACACCATCAGGTTCAGCTTATCAGAGAACCTTACTGTAGAGGTTTCAAGCTCATGTCTGCAAAAATGTGGAATTTTGTATTTTTTTTCCAGAAGAAAGATCACGGATGCGTGTTTATTTGTTTTTCTGTGTTTTTTTTCCCAGGGGTGATTCTATCGACCAAGTGGTCCTAGAATATCGCGAAAGGGCTAATTCGAACGGAAATTAAAAGTTCTAGTGCCTTTTTAAGTCACCAAAAAATGAAGGGCAAATAGGCCCTCTCCCACGCTCATTTTTTCCCAAAGTCACCCGATCAAAATTTTTAGATAGCCATTTTGTTCAGCATGGTCGACAAATATAATAACTATGTCTTTGACGATGACTTTCCCCACAGTCCGCGGGGGAAGGGCTAGAAGTTATGAATTTTGCCCAATGTTTACATATAGCATTGGTTATTGGGAAGTATACAGACGTTTTCAGTTTTTTTTCTAGTAGTGGGGGGGGGTCGGGAGACACGTGGGAGGATCTTTCCATGGAGGAAGTTTTCATGGAGTGGAGAAAGGGACATTGCTATGAATGGGGTGCCGGATTTCCCAGTATTATTAAAAAAAAACGATCAGAAATTAAATAAAAAAAAACAAGTTTTTCAACTGAAATAATGACAAACATCAAAACTTAAAACGAACAGAAATTATTACGTATATGATTGGGTTGGTCCCCTAGTCAATACCTCGCTCTTTACGCTAAAGTTTTTTTAGTACTTTCATTAGAGCTATTTATTCTAATTAACAGCCTTTGTGATTAAGGGTGTCATTTTTAAAGAATTGGAACACAATTCGAACTTAAGCTTAAAGACCGAGGTATTGTTTAGGTGGCGAAACCCCTAATATGCGTATAAAAAATATATGAATATAGAAGTTCGTTACGTAAGTTAATTCGTAAGTTACGTATATTTATTACTAATAAAAACGTTCGGAAATAAAACTAAACAACTTTCGAGAAAGCCATTTAACCAAAAAACAGTAAAACTAATATGCAAATTTGTTTTTAATTATTTATTTACGGTGAGCCAAAATCAAAACTTTGATTTTTCAAAATCATTAATTCAAAAACGTTCAGAAATTAAATAAAAAAAGTTTCATTGAAAGTAAGGAGCGACATTAAAACTTAAAACGAACGGAAATTATTCCGTATTTGAAAGGGGCTGCCCACTCCTCAACGCCTCGCTCTTTACGCTAAAGTGTTTTATTGTTTAAAAAAATAAAGTTGTGAGAAAGAGTCAAGCTTTACCGTAAAGAGCGAGGCGTTGAGGAGGGGACAGCCCCTTTCAAATACGGAGTATTTGAAAGGAATTTTGAAATACGGAGTATTTGAGTATTTGAGTATTTGAAATACGGAGTACTGAATATTAAAACGAACAGAAATTATTCCGTATTTAAAACGGGCTTTCCCTTCCTCAACGCCTCGCTCTTAACGCTAAATTTGTTTATTGTTTTAAAAAATAAAGTTGTGAGAAAGAGTCAAGCTTTAGCGTAAAGAGCGAGGCGTTGAAGAGGGGACAGCCCCTTTCAAATACGGAGTAATTTCTGTTCGTTTTAAGTTTTAATGTCGCTCCTTATCTTCAGTAAAAAAAATTTTTTTTTATTTAACATTTAGAAGCTACCACTACATAAATAGTTGTAAGGGGGCCCCAGTCCTTATACGATGATATGGTCTTATACATTTCAAGCCCAAATATATTGATCAGAAACATGTGAAGTAACCTATTTCACTACATAACCGTCACTTACTTGGCCTTCACTATACCTTCCTATATTATAATAATTATAAAATATTCTTAAAAAAGGTTTTCCAAAGAAAACTAAAGATTTCTATTGAAACCTAACAAGAGATGAAATAAAGTCATATCATAAGCCGAACCGAAACGAACAGTATTACTATGAATAAATAAGTGAACTCTGAAACAAACTGTAATTAAAACATTTTTTGAACAGTTTTCTTTTTTTCGTTGTAACGTTGAAAAAAAAGAAAAAAAAAGGAACTTACGTATTATACAGATAGAGTTGGTATTTTGGTTAGGTTAGGTATTTAATATAGTGCGTTCAGAGCGGCCTGCTTTCCATAATTCACCGTTGTAGTACCCATAATTTTTTTAATGAAGTATCATATTTTTATCATATTTGGTTATATTTCATTAAGATTAACCTAACTTCACTTCTCGAGTGTGTTT
Source organism: Artemia sp. Qi Xiang Cuo (assembly GCF_049724085.1). NCBI lineage: Eukaryota > Metazoa > Arthropoda > Branchiopoda > Anostraca > Artemiidae > Artemia > Artemia sp. Qi Xiang Cuo. The sequence goes on from NW_028297485.1 coordinate 41,247, forward strand.
TGTATGATACGTAAATACCAAAAATACTATTTAACCTTGAGGAATCCTTTTTTTTATATATCAGTATATTTGAAACAATTAATCTATTTTCTTAGTCGAATATGCAATACGTTTCCTTCGTTGTCTTCTTCCTTTTATCCATTCTCTTCAAATACCTAGAAAATCAATTGCCACATCAATTATTGATTTGACATTTCCAAGATTTCTTCGCAAACTAAACATATTGCTTCATGAAATACCAATTGACGTTTTGAAAGTTTTATTTAGCTATAAATTTTCTATAATTTTAAACAAAATGGAATCAAAATAAAAAATAATGGCAAAAAAAGTCCTTTTTAAATGGATAAACTAAATGAAAGTCACAAACATGAGTCTGTTTCTTTCCTCTAAATTTGCTTAGTAATTGTATTTTTCTTTTTATGTTATAACAAATAAATATCACGCTATTCGTAATATAGGCTACGTCATTTTTTATCTAGCGCAAATGACATTCTAGTCTTGAGGAGGTTTGGTAGAGCGGCAGCACCGCTCTTAATTGTGATAATTTGTATTCGTTTTAAGATATACTTAATTATTTATATTCCCTTTTGGTTCAATCCAGTCATTCTCCCTAATTTCTACTCTACTTATTAATTGACTTTATTTCTGCTTGTTTTAGATTTTATTGTCGCAGTTATTTATTTGTGAAAATTAGTTTTTAATTCATATTTAAGATGTTCAAAAACTGCTTTCTGTAATGTGAAAAATTCTCTAGTTTTCGCATTTCATTTTATTTCATCGGCAACGTCTTTTTCTCTTGCTAAGTCGTATTTTATAATAGGGTTCTGTCATAACTTAGAAATATTAGTACGGTCTAGATTTTCAATTTTTTCAAAAAGTTTCATTCTATAATACACCTACTAGTAAAACAATCTCATGTCCAAACTGATGTAGCCAAATTTAACAACGTGTCAAAATTCCTGGCACAATTTTGTTAATTTTTTTTTTCGATCTGGCAACGTATTTTTATTTCTAATCACCTGGATTTAGAAAACATTTTGAAGTAGGATAGGAGCTCTTGTGCAAAATCGTCACTTTAATGGCTAGCTAAGTCACGTCTTTCTTTGCACATTAATGGAAAAACGATCAAGTGGTGTAAAAATAAATTATTAGTTCTATTACATATATATATATATATATATATATATATATATATATATATATATATATATATATATATATATATATATATATATATATATATATATATATATATATATATATATACCTAAGGTGTGTTAAAAATACACTCTAGAAAAAAGGATTGGCTAACCTTGTCTGAAATTGTTCTGCTTGCGAGTAAAAACTGCTCCGTATACTTCTATCTTTCGCTCTGCAAAACGTTTCCTTGAAAGCTGATCTATATCTTTCCGACATAACATTGTATAATATAGGATTTATGACGGCTGCGAGGAAATAAAAGCATCCAGCAATATAGAAGAGACCTTCGTTCACTTTCAAAAATATGTCATATCTTACAACTCCAAGACCGTATTTAAAATGTAGTCGTTGAACGTGAAAAGGAGCCCAGCAAATGAAGAAACCAACAACTACTGCAGCTAAAAATGAAAAATGGGCTTTCAGTAATACTCATTAATTTGAATTCTTTTTGTATTTCCGCATAAGCCTTTGTTTAGTCTTTTTGTTCTCGTTTAATAATGTTTTTGTCGATACGACTTTTGCATATAACCAAAGTCATGAAATAGATGCTGGAATTTTCAATATATGTAATTGCAACTATCATAGGCAGCGCAATAGCGCTGTCAAAGTAAAGAACGATGTTGGCACAATGTATTATTTTTTTTTTCTTGGTCTTAGACTAAGGCACTTCGTATCGAAGAAGTTGTCGTAGAAACTTCGAAAAGGGCTCATTCAATTGGAAATTGGAATGGCTAGTGCCCTTTTTAATAGTCGAAAGTGATTTGAAGGCACCTAGCCCCCCCCCACGCTCATCATTCCCCCAAACATATCCAATCAAAATTTTGAGATAGCCATTTTGTTCAGCGTAGTTGATTTCCAGATATAAAATATGTTTTGAGGAGGCCACTCCCCTACAACCCTCAGGGCAAGGGTTTTAAGTTATGCCCTGTGGGAATATAAGAACGATGTTGGAACAATATATTATTTATTATTTTTTTTCCCTTTAGACCAGGGCACTTCCTATCGAAGAAGTTGTCGTAGAAACTTCGAAAATGGCTGATTCAATTGGAAATTGGAGTGGCTTGTGCCCTTTTCAATAGTCGAAAGTGATTGGAAGGCAACTAATCCCCCTTCCACGCCCACCATTTCCCGAAACACATCCAATCAAAATTTTGAGACAGCCAATTTGTTCAGCGTAGGTGATTTCAACATAGAAAAGTTTTTCATAGATAAGTTTTTGAGAAGATCACTCCCCCACAACCCTCAGGGCAAGGGTTTTAAGTTTTGGCCTGGGGGCATATAAGAACGATGTTGGCACAATGTATTATTGTTTTTTTTTTCGTGTAGACCAGGGCACTTCGTATCGAAAAAGTTGTCGTAGAAACTCCAAAAAGAGCTCAGTCAATTGGAAATCCAGTCGTAGTATCGAACTTCGTATCCAGGGCACTTCGTATAGAAAAAGTTGTCGTAGAAACTCCAAAAAGGGCTCATTCAAATTGGAAAAGTGACTTGTGTCCTTTTTAATAGTCGAAAGTGAATGGAAGGCAACTAACACCACTTCCACGCCCAGTATTTCCCGAAACACATCCAATCAAAACTTTTAGATAGCCATTTTGTTCAGCGTAGTTGATTTCCAGATAGAAAATATGTTTTTGAGGAGGACACTCCCCCACAGCCCTCAGGGCAAGGGTTGTAAGTTATGCCCTGGGATCATATGAAGTTTTCTATAAAAAGTATCGTCGTAGAAACTTCAAAAAAGGCTCATTCAGATTGTAGGGCAACTAACCCCCCTATCACGCCCACCTTATCCCCAAACACATCCAATCAAAATTTTAATCTAGCCATTTTGTTCAACGTAGTTGAAAGTTCTGGAAATTAGGTCTTTGAGGATGACTACCCCCCCCCCCCCCCCACAGCTCTCAAGGCAAGGGATGTAAGTTCTACCTGGGGGGCATATAAGGTTTTTATTGAACGCGTTGTTGCAGAAACTTCAAAAAGAGCTCATTCGATTGGAAATTGATATGGCACTGCCCTTTTTATTAGTCGAAAGTGATTGGAAGGCACCTAACACCCCTTCCACGCCCACCATTTTCCCAAACTCATCCAATCAAAATTTTGAGATAGCTGTTTTGTTCCGCGCAGTTTAAAGTTCAGGAAATTATACCTTTGAGCAGGGCACTCCCCCCATAGTTTTCAGGGCAAGGGTTATAAGTTATGCCCTGGGGGCATATAAGTTTTTATTGAAATCTTTGTCGTAGAAACTTGAAACAAGGCTCATTCGATTGAAAATTCAAAGGTCTAGTGCCCTTTTTAATAGTCGAAAATGATTTGAGACCAACTAACCTTTCACGCCCACCTTTTCCCCGAACACATCCAATGAAAATTTTTAGATAACAATTTTGTTCACCGTAGTTGATTTCCAGATATAAATTTAGTTTTTGAGGAGGA
>NW_028297486.1:0-14615 GCF_049724085.1 Artemia sp. Qi Xiang Cuo
TTGGGAGCCCTGTGGACCTTTGGGGACTGGAGGAGGGCCTTTGGGGGGCCCGGGGAGGGCCTTTGGGATCCTGGTGGTCTTTTGGGAGCCCGGTGGACCTTTGGGGACCGCGGGGGGGGTTTCGTTGGGGGTGGGGGGGGGGTATGTGGAGCCTTTGGGGTTGGGGTAGAGGACCTCACGACACTGTTAAAATACAACTTGTGTATTATAACGACCACAGAGTTTTAACCTCAAATTCTCTTCTAAAATCATCTTTTAAATCATCTTTTAAAATGTCTCTAACCGTTTCCCCGAAATAATTCCCTATAATGGCTAAAATGATTTCGCCCAAATAATCCCTAAACGTAATTTCAGTGAGTTCCATTTGTTTGGCATCCCTGTGCTTTCACATTTAAAATTACAAAGAACCCTTTTCGCGCGCTAAGATCAAAACATTCGCTCGGAAACGATTCTCTTTGGAAACAACACATTAAGTCCCCTTTCATGCAAATCAATCAATAATGACATCTTCTGTCATGTGTGATCCAAACTTTGCCTCGGAAACATTCTCTTTGGAAATACATTAATGACATTAATTAACTTGACGTCATCTGTCAGACATTAATTAACCTTGCCCGGAAACAATTTCATTAATGACACAATAATCCATGAAAGTGAGAAAGTTCATGTTTTTTCATTCTCACTGACAAAATCCGTAAAACAGACATAAAAGTGAGAAAGTTCCTATTTTTTCAAATTTTCACTGACGAAAACCATAAAAACAGACATAACCATCCATAAAAACATCCATAAATGTGTGAAAGTTCCTGTTTTTTCAAGTGAGAAAAATACTGTTTTTCCATTCTCAGTGAGAAAACCATAAACCACGTGGTCCTGATCGGAGTATAAGATAGCTCTCTACTTACAGCCATTCCTTCCATAAAGACCTCAAGACCCCCCTCGGCATAACTTACAACCCTTGCCCCTAGGCTCTGGGGTTTGTTTCAACCCCAATAGCCTTGCTATATGATATTTAGACTCTTTTGAATAGAATAGCCATCTCAAAATTTCTATTAGATGCATTTCGGGATAATACGACGTGTGTGTATGCGTGAAGGAAGGTAGCTGCCCTCTGATCACTTTGACTCTTAAAAAGAGCACTAAATACTTCTGATTACCAATCCAATGAGCCCCCTCCAAAGATTATATCCCTATGCTTTCTATAAAAAAAACTTATATACCCCTGGGGCATAACTTACAACCCTTGTCCTGAGGGCTGTGGGGAGGGGGATTTCATCCTCAAAGACATAATTTCCAGACCTTTCAACCACGTTAAACAAAATGACTATATCAAAATGTTGATCAGAAGTGTTTTGGGAAATGGTGGGCGTGGGAGTGGGGTTTGTTGCCCTCCAATCACTTTTTACTATTAAAAAGGGCACTAGCCCTCTCAATTTCGAATCGAATGAACCCTTTTTGAAGTTTTTACGACAATACCTTTTATAAAAATCTTACATGCCCCCAGGGCATAACATACAACCCTTACCCTGAGGGCTGTGGGGGGCGTGGTTGTCAGTCTCAAAGACATAATTTCCAGATTTTTCAACTACGTTGAACAAAATGGCTATCTAAAACTTTTCATTGAATGTGTTTGAGGAAATGGTGGGCGTTGGAGGGGGTTAGTTGCCCTCCATTCACTTTTGACTATTAAAAGGGCAATAGTTCGTTCAATTTCCAATTGAATGAGTCCTTTTTGACGTTTCTACGACAACTCCTTCGATACGAAGTGCTGGTCTAAACAAACAATAAATAAATAATATATTGTGCCAACATAGTTCTTTACTTAGGCAGCGCTGTTGCGCTGCCAATGATTTCCGTTTATTTTGGGTTTCATTTATTTATTGAAGGTGAATAGTGGTAGTTTTACTCTTGGAAGATTTCCTGACTTTATTTCTGATAATTTTTGTTTTAATTGAGCTCTCCACTTTTCTTTGAATAACTTGTTTTGTGGAAAAACTTTATAAAATTAATTATAAGACAAAGAACTTATTCAAACTGACAAGTTTTTTTGGGTCATGGGTGTAAAAATTTGAACTTGGTTCAAATTCAAATATTTGAACATGGCCGTAAAAATTTGGCAATTATCTGCTAGTCGTGAATACCAAATCTAAAACTCACCCGGCTTTGCTTGCCAGGTCAAGAACAATACTTTTAAGGTCAGTTGAACTTTCTTGATATTGTTAAACATCGACACGAGACTTCTTTGAAGTTTGCTATTGCCTTTACCGAGGAAAATTATAAGGCTCTTGGGTTTTACTTATCTCGTAAATAAATTTTGTCTCTATGAAATTTTTGCCCGTCATTACCGTCGGTTGTTTTCTAATATCCAGGATTAGTGGCAGATTGTTGCAAAGTCAGTGCCACAGTGAATCATGATATTTGAAGATCAATATTTTAGAGCTTTCTCAAGCAATAACTTTAAACGGCTGTAAGGGTCGACGGATGAGACATTCCTGTATCATAGAACCGGGATTTTGCAAATAAGATCCTATTTTTTTTTAAGAAATAACAATCAATTAGGATCTCTTCCCCATACTGAGACAAAAATTAAAAAGTTCTGGTAACCATGCACTATTTGATAATGCTGCTAAGAACTCATCGTGACAGCAAACTAGTCAAGATTAACCCAGCTGCAGGTACCTCTCCTCCACGCTGGTTTATTTGAATCTCTTTCTATGCACTGCATTGTGAATTTTTCTGTCGTGTACTTTTTTTAAAGATATTAAAACAGTTACTTTTTCTAGAATTCAAAGAAAATTCTTGGTTTAAATACATTTTTAATCATACGTAACCCTTTTCCACCCGGATTTTCAAAATACGTATTTTTATGCACTTGGTCATCCTTCATATGTAAAATCCTGTCTAACTGTGGCTTGCTATGGTTGTCTGAAATCCTGTCTGAAACTTTAGTTGTGGATAATGGGATCTTTATTAGTAATTAATTAAAACAGTTTTTCCACAAAGTAAGCTTTTCAAAAAAAAAAGTAAAGAACTCCATGAAACCAAGAATGAACAAAAATAGAGTCAAATAATCTACCAAGCATACAACTACCGCAAATCAGTATCAATAAATAAATGAAACCCAAAACAAACAGAAGTTAAAATAAATAACAGAGTCAAACTCAAAAAGAGCAGAAATTAATCTGAGTAGGGTTCTGAAACCCTATGCTTTCTAAAAGCCAGAATATAATTTGTACTTTACTGAAAAAATTCAAATGAATTTACTGAAAAAAATGTGCCCTGTCAGTTTAAAATGCTAATACTGATATCTATTCCTTAAAATCTTAATTAATTTTTGTGTTCTTAAAGTTATAAAAATAAAAAATTTTAAAAGATTTTTTTTTATAATTTCTGTTCGTTTTATTTTGACATAGTCTTTTTCAGTGAAAAAACTGAAGCTCTTCTAAAGTTAAACAACCATCCCTTCCATAAGAACCTTAAATACCCCCTGAGTATAACTTACAACCCTTGCCCTTAATCTCTGGGTTTTTTTTTCAACCCCAAAAGCCTTGTTATATGATGTTTAGACTATTTTGAATAGAAGGGCTATTTCAAAAAATCTATTAGATGCATTTCGGAACAATACGACGTATGTGTGTGTGGAGGGGGAGGGGGTAGCTAACCTTCAATCATTTTAACTCTTAAAAAGAGCACTAGAGCATCTGACTACCAATCCAATTAGCCCACTCCGAAGTTTATATGACCATGCTTTCTATAAAAACCTTATATGGCAGGGCTGGGGGGATTTGTTATCTTCAAAGACATAATTTCGAGACCTTTCAAATGCGTTGAACAAAATGGCTATCTCAAAATTTTGATTCGAAGTTTTTGGAATGAAGGGGGGCCATTTGCCTTCTGATCAATTTCGACTGATAGGAAAGGCACTAGTCCTCTCCATTTCCAATCGAATCAGCCCATTTTGAAGCTTCTAAGACAAAACTTTCTATAAAAAATTTATATGCACCAAGGACATAACTTACTATCCTTGTCCTGAGGGCTATTGGGGCAGGGCTGTCATCGTCAAATACATAATTTACAGACCTTTCAACTACATAAAACACAAAGGCCATATCAAAATGTTGAATGGAAGTGTTTGGGGAAATGATGGGCGTGGGGAGGGGGTATTCGCCCTCCGATAACTTTTGACTGATAATAAGGGCACTAGCCCTCTCAATTCCCAATTGAAATAACCCTTTTTGTAGTTTCTACGACAACGCTTTCTACAAAAAACCTTACATGCCCCCAGGGCATAACTTAAAACTTTTGCCCTGGGGGCTGTGGGGGATTTGTCATCCTCAAAGACATAATTTATGGATCTTTCAACTACGTTGAAGAAAATGGCTATCTCAAAAGTCTGATTGAATGTGTTCGGGGAAATGATGGGCATGAGAGGGGGTTAGTAATTCTCCAATCACTTTCGACTATTAAAAAGGGTACTAGCCCTTTCAATTTCCGATCGAGTGAGCCGTTTTTGAAGTTTCTATGACAGCACTTTCTATAAAAACCTTATATGCCCGTAGGACATAACTTACAACCCTTGTCCTGAGGGCTCTGGGGGGTTTGTCATACATAAAGACGTGATTTCCAGAACTTTCAACTACGTTTAACAAAATTGCCATCTCAAAATTTTGATTGGATGTGTTTGGGGAAATGGCGGGTGTGAGAGGCGGTTTAGTTGCTCTCCAATCAAAAAAAGGCACTAGCCCTTTCAATATCCAATCAAATGAGCTCTTTTTGAATTTTCTACGACAACGCTTTGTATAAAAACCTTTTGTGCCCCTAGGATATAACTTAGAACTCTTGGCCTGAGGCCTCTAACGGGGTTGTCATCCTCAGAGACCTAATCTCCAGAACTTTCAACGACGTTGAACAAAATGGATATCTCAAAATTTTGATTGGATGTGTTTTGTGAAATGGTGGACGTGAGAGGGAGTTAACTGCCCTCCAATCACTTTCTACTAATAAAAAGTGCCCTAGCCCTTTGAATTTCCAATTGAATGAGCCCTTTTTGAAGTTTTACGACAACGCTTTCTGTAAAAACCTCATAAGCCCCAGGGCATAACTTACAACACTTACTCTGAGGGCTGTGGGGGAAGAGGCCTCCTCAAAGACATAATTGCTAGATTTTTCAACTACGTTGAACAAAATGGCTATCTCAAAATTTTGATTGAATGTGTTTGGAGAAATGGTGGAAGGGGTGTTAGTTGCCTTCCAATCACTTTCACCTGTTAAAAAAGGCACAAGCCCTTCCAATTTCCAATCGAATGAGCCCTTATCGAAGTGTCTAAGACAACTCTTTCGAGACAAAGTGCTCTGGTCTAAAAGAAACCAAGAAACCAAAACAAAACCCAAAAAATAATACATTGTGCCAACATCGTTCTTTACTTAGGCAGCACTATTGCGCTGCCTATGATACTGCTGAAATCTTATTGCGGCAGAAAGTCGCTCGAGGCAAATCTAGCTACAGGTCCTCAACTACAGTTTATTTAAAGCTATTTTCAGTGAACTCTATTGTGAAAGCGTACTTTGATTTTTCCTTCCTTTAAGGAATTGAAACAGAGTTCCTCCTTTTAAAGATATAAAGAAAGTTATTGCTTCCTGCACATTTTTTATTATTACGTCCTCCGATACATTTTGAGGACGCCGCTCTTTCCTTTTAGTCCCAGCTGGGTCTGGGACAAAAACAAATTTTTTTTTTGCAAATTATCATCCTTCATTCTTAAAACATATTCTATTTATCTTAACCTATAGTCGTAGACAGTGGAATCTATCTGATCATCTTGTTCTGTAGCCTAGACAACGGAACTGAAAAACCGTTTCTTACAGTTTTTGTTTTCTCTGTGCTCAGTACTCAGACAGGTTTCTAATACTGTCCTAAGACAATTCCTTTGGAAAACTTCTAGATTATGTTTGTCAGTTTTTGAAACACCTACATTTAAGAATCAGGATTGAAAAGTATCATTACATTGGCCTCTGATAGTCTGAGATTTATCTTCCTGTTTTTCCAAACACTATTCAACTGCAAAAACATTAACACTTTCTACTTGTCTGTGACTAGCCCACCTTTTACAACTTTAATCATCCATGCTACCTAGATAAGTGAAGCTATCTTTTGGTCAGTTTTCTCGCTAATTTTCCGTTACCTCTTTATCCCATTTATCTCAGTTTGATGCTTAAACACCATTAAAACCATGCAACATCTATCAGCGTTTTTTCCTCCCCCTGAAATTGAAATCCATTACTTCTTTTTCTTCTCAGATATAGAACTAGCTAATTGACAGAAAAATGGAGTTAGATTATGAAATCAAATGAACTGATAAGACAAATTGACTCATGTCAGAGTTCTGGTTAATCAACAAGGGAGTTAAACAAAAGAATCCTAAACATCTGCTCGAAATGATCTTGAACAACATTTTGAGCGTTGGATTAACTTTTGGTTACCAGTTTTTACATTTTTTTTGTATATTATTAAAAACTATTTTTTTGGACATAACTGGTCCTGATTTAATGTCTTGGTCTTAGAAAAAACAAACACTTGAAACAAAGCAAGGAAAATGTTTTCAATAGTATTGTGCATTCGATAATCTATTGAAAAATTGTTTAAGACTTGTGGAGTTGTTGACCATATTGTTTTTATTTTCTCTGTAAAATTTCGGTCTTTTTTTGGATTGTCACATAAGATTGAAAGACTTTTTTATTCAGAGAAATGACCATATTTTTACAATACATCACTCTTGCAAATTAGATAAATAACTGTAAAAAAGGGTAAATATTTAAGGTCTTTTTACAAGCACTTTTGGAATTTATATTTTTTCTAGTTATGATGACTAATTAGGCTACAAGCTTAAATACATAATAAGGTTTTGTTTAAAGAATTTGAACTTCTTATGCCTCTTTTTTGAAACAACGTCATTTTTTTTAAGGTCTCATTTTGGTTCCAAACGGTAGAATACTTGGACGGATGTTTGGTGACTCTTATACCCCCCTAAAAATTTCACCAGATGTTCTAAATGAGACGTTAGTGGATGACATGGAAAATTGGTCCAATGGCTCATATTCCGGCACAGAAAATTCGAACTCATGGGGAATATTTTTTACGGTTCTAGGAACGGTCCTATTAGATTTTGATGCTGACGCTTGTCAAAGCCCTTCCAGGGCTTATTTATTGGACGTTTGTCTTCCGGGTAAGTAAAAAGACAACAACAAAACAAATGTAACTTTTTTGTCACGTTGTTGACAATTTTTCAATTGTTAGTAACCAATAATTCTCCTGAATTATGATCTGCAAATAGTGTTCGCAATGAGGAAGAGTCAAAATATATTTACTCCCAGACGACAGACTAACTTCCACTTGCTTATTTTTGAATCCTGTCATTTATAAATAAATAAATGAAACCTAAAACTAGAAGAAATTTTGATGAATAACCAAACCAGACGCAAAATAGTAGTTATTAATATGGATGAACAAATGAATCATCACACGAATGGAATTTAAAATAAACAATCATATCAAGCTTAAAAGATAATGAAATTATCGTCAACAGTAGCAGGGCTGTCTTTCCTCTAAACTCTCTAAATTCCAGAATGTGATTTGTGCTTTACTGAGATTGCTTTGTATAATGAACTGTAGATTTTTTTTAATGCGATAGCCTTAACAGCAAGTAAATAATTGTGCTAGGTACTCCCCCCAAAAATCCCCCCCCCCCGAAACAAAGTAAACAGAAAATTCCCCCAGCAGAAATCCCCCCCGCAGGGAATTCTCCCCGTGGAAAATCTTCCCAGGTAACTCCTCCCCCCCCCCAATTCTGCCTGTATAATTTCTGATGCTCGAGAAATTGAAAGTTCTACTCACCTGCTTAAGTCAAAGGCAGAGCTATAGCATTGCCGATAGTAAAGGTCCATAAGGCTTCAATGTATTATCATTTATTTAATTATTTTTTTTCACTAGAGGCATTTAATATGGAAGGGGTAGTCGCATAAACTTCGGAAGGGACGTTCTAATGCCCTTTTTAAGAGTCAAAAGTAATTGGAGGGCAACCAACCCACCACTCCACGCCCTTTTTCCCAAATACATCCAATCTAAACTTTTAGATAGCAATTTTGTTCAAAATAGTCCAAAAGTTAAATAACCATGCCTCCAGGATTGACGACCCCCACCCCCAAGAGGAAGGGGTGTAAGTTATGCAAGCTACCCAATGTTAAGAAATATGGTTTCTATGGAAAGGGTGGTCGTCTCATCTTTGGAGGGGGCTCATTACCCTACTGTTCTGCTTACCGTTTATAGAACAATAAGACTCTTTTTTAAAAGTACAAAAAAAAACTTGAGCGTAAAGAGCGAGGTGTTGAGGAGGGGCAACCCGCTTTATATACGTAATAATTTATGTTTTTTTTAATTTTAATGTTGCTCCTTACTTTCAGTTGAAGAAAGTTGTTATTTTTATTTAATCTCCAATAAGAAGCGGGATATCGAGCTCCCCTCTTGAAGCCTTTCATAAGCTTGAGTATCATTTGCATTTTTGTGAAAATGAAATGTATTTTGAACAGTGTGGTTCTTGTTTTTAAAGAAATCCATAGTTAAATTTAATTTTACTGTATTGAAAGACATTTTTATTTTGTTAAAACTTGTATATTTAATTCTATTTCATTCGGGGTATCCGAAGCAAATTCCAAGATAAAACTTGTCAAAATGAAGACTGGTAATTTTTGAAGCAATCTGTTTAGTTTGTTGCAGCAAAAATTGGAAATCAGCAAATAATAAATGATTTAACAATTGGTTTCCTTTACATTTGACCGGGATTTGTTTCAAAGGAAGAAATAATGGATACAATTTACTTCATATTCAGCTAATGAAACTAGGTTGACAGACTAAAATGTTATGATTTTTATTCCTTGGGCTCAGCTATTTTTGATTTTTCAGTGCTATAATTAAATCATAACGAGAAATTATTTTAAAATATTTTTTTTTTAGTGAAGCGCAAACGACATTCTCGCCTGTAAAGTTTTCAGAAGGACCAAAGCCATAGTCTTACTTATGTGAATCTTCGTTTCAGCTCTGACTTGATCATTCATTTTAATTTCAACTTGTTTTAGGTCTCAGCTTTTAACCCACAACTGTACCTCTATTACCTCTGTACCTCTATTGTCTCTATGTCCAATGTAATTATTTACTTCAATTTCCTTATGTTTTGGTTGTCATTTCATAGGCAGCGCAATTGTATAATTAAAGAGCGAAATGGGCTCTGTATCATTTATTATTTTTTCACCAAGGCACTTCGTATGGGAGGAGTTGCTGTGGAAACTTTGGAAGGTTCTGATTCAATTGTAAATTAAAAGTTCTACGAACAAGTTTTTAGAGTCAAAAGTGATTATATGGCAAGCAGCCTTCACGCCCCTTATTCCCCAAAAGATATGAATAAAAAGTTTAAGATGGAAAACTTATTTTGGTATAGTGGGAAGATCCAATTACTATACCTTTGGGATGACAACTCTCCTCCTTTACATCCCTTTCCCCAAGTCCCTGTTACTCGGAAATGGGAGCGTGTTTGACCTCTGTTGTCCAAAAATGCTAAGGTTATAACGTGAGGCTTTCACAGGTTGTTTTGTTCGTCTTAGAACTGCAGTGTGGTCTAAGAAAACAACACCTAATTTAAAGGTGTTACGTCGAACATACGTCGTATATATGGGGAAATGAGACCAACCCAATAAACATCTAAAAACTCAACATTTGGTTTGCAATTGGAAGACATGTGAAGGCTTTACCACTTTCATTGGAAATTTGTTTTACATTTGGGCAAGATTAAAGAAGAAAATTTACATCAAGAATTTTGAATGAATTTTATCAATGAACTCTCTCTGAAAATAATCCAGTGAATAATCCGGAATTTCATTATTTTGTGAATGACCCGAAAAGTTATTTATTTTGTTACACATAAATATGCTAGTTTCAATTTTATTATTTTGGTATTTCTACTGAAGATGGTTGCTGTATATGTGATCGAGATATCTGGACTTTTGTACCTGTTTTTTCACTGTCTAAATAAATGGATTTATCCACATTGGAAAGTTTATTTGTTATATATATATATATATATATATATATATATATATATATATATATATATATATATATATATACATATATATATATATATATACATATATATATATACATATATATATATATATATATACATATATATATATATATATATATATATATATATATATATATATATATATATATATATATATATATATATATATATATATATATATATATATATATACATATATATATGCATATTTAGCCAAATGAAAAGACAATATGTGCATGCAGGTTTTCGAAAGGGCGGTTCTCAGTAACGGCTTAGGGTGCTAAGCTGGAGCTCTTAGGGAATGATGAGAGGTTGATCAGTTGACAGAATGTGCACGCTTCTACTACTACTGCAAATACTAATACTACTGCTACTACTACCACTACTATTACTACTACTACTACTAATACTACGATTACTGCTACTACTACAAGAATTACTACTTCTACTGTGACTACTACTAAGGCTAAAGGTATTAAGATGAAAATTTTGGGAATATTAAAATTTATTTTAAACAAAATAAATTAATAATGATTAATAAATGAATAATAAATGAAATTATTATATATATATATATATATATATATATATATATATATATATATATATATATATATATATATATATATATATATATATATATATATATATATATATATATATATATATATATATATATATATATATATATAAAATAAACTGTTAGTCTACGTTCATTTGTTTTTTTCAGCAATTTTGGCTACGATGGTGTTTTTTTTTATGATATGAAAAATTAAAGCACATAACCTGAAATAAGGGTTGTTTTCACCGAAGTGTAAGTGACATTGCTTTCATTGAGACCGTGTAAAGTGAAGATTCAATACATGGGCTTAATTCTAGAATCCTCCAGAATTAAAGAAGTGGACTTTGTCAGATTTTTTTTTTTTTTTTTTTTTTTTTTTTTTTTTTTTTTAGCGTTTCATAATACTGATAGAGTAAGAAATTGAAGGCTAGCCAGTTACTAATTTAATAAGAGAAAAGAGAGAGAGCGAGAGAGAGAGAGAGAGAGATACGGGTAGATAGAGATTGAGAGACGGAGAGACGGAAATAAATAGAAATATTCTCTCCACCCAAATCCTCTGGATTGTGTACGCCTGTGCTGGGAGATTTGTAGTAGTAATCACTTATGATTAGTAAGCCACAGGTTTATATATTGTAGCAGCTAATTCAGCTTTAATGAGAACTTTCTTTTTCCTTCACAATTTTCTTTTTTATGTATCCAGAGGATCACGCCCTTGGTTTAAGTACATTTACAATTATGGCTGGACTTGGTGGATCTCTAGGATATGCAATGGGCGGAGTGAACTGGGACTCAACCTTCATAGGTAATAATATTTGTTATATCTTACTTCTACTTACATGGGGGGTTTAAGCATATTGCAGGAACAATTCAGGCGTTTTGCAGGTGAAATGGGGTGCTTAAGCAATACTGCAGGAATAATTCCTGGTCCTGAACTTCAAATGAAATAAATATTGCGAAAAATAAGGTGCTTAGTTAAGTTTTGTAGCATTATTTTTGTGTGGTACATAAATTATGCATAGTAGTCATAAAGCTAGTCATAATGACACTTTTGCTTTTGTCTTAACAATTACCGATATTCCATATCTTCTGTGAAGTAAATACCGACTTTGCAGGATGAAAAAATATAACAAAACAGCACTTATATTTTCTGCATGATGAGAAAATTGGTGTCCCATTTCACACCCTATGTGCGTACTTCCTTCAGGAACAGATTCTTCCTTAGCGCCAGATTTCTGCCTGTTATGCAGGGCTTCCGAGGCATCGTCAAAGTTGATAAAGTTTTACGTTAAATTGGGCACCATAAAGTTTGTGCCCTTCACATAAGAACTTCACCTTTTTGATTTTACAGCAATTTTTCAAAACAAATAATCAGACATGGAGCTCATAAAACCATTTTATTAAACATTTTTTCCCTTTTAATAAGTAAGGCTTAGATGAAACTATATTTCTACCTAACCGTTATTCTTTTAGCAAGTGTAATATTTAAACAAGTATACACTATTACATATATATATATAGACACTTATTTGTTATAGGTTTATTTGAAGTTTTCCACAAGTCTTCTACTATTGACTGGACTTTCCAAACATTCTTGAACAGTTAAATAAAGTTTAATTTTGTTTCGAGATCACTATAGTCAACAAAGTTATGCGAGGAAAACAGTTTATTAACTTTGTGGACAGCTTTATTAACTTTATTGACGCCGTAAGAGCCCCGCATTAATATTCTTAGTGTCCACTTCTTATTTTGACTATCATGGTTACAGCGTCCTAACGTCCAGAAAAATCGGTAATGGAATATTTTCGAAAATGTGAACGGTAAATATTTGGAAGTACCACTCGCTGATTTGGTTTTCACTATACTATTTTTCTTCAAACTGCCACAAATAAGTCGATGCTTCAGTTTTAGCATTTTATAAAATTGCCTCTTATTTTTAACCTTCTATTCGCGGATATATTCAGATTTTATACCAGAAACAAGTGCTGAGCATTCGATCACCAAACCGATTGATTCATTGTAAAGCCGTTTTTGTGTTAGAAAAAAATATCCTTGTTGGGATCGTTACATAACTTCAAAATTTTATTACCAGTTAAACAGGTATAAAGCAAGGGACAGTAAGTTCATATGAGGTTTCAGTAGCTTTTATTTGAAGCTCAACAATTTTCATTTCATGCGGGGTTGAGTATCACTTATAAGTTATCATGCTTAAATTTTCATCAATACAGAATAATAGAACCCAAAAAGGAATGCTAAGATGTTTTAGTGCAATCAAAAACGTTAGAATCTCGTTGTATGAACATTTAATTCATCAAATATTAATACTTATTCTTCCATCACGTAGAAATTCATATGAAGAGAGTAGTTTTTATTTCTTCTTTATTATTATGACGAGAGTTGTAACTCGTTAATCTTGTATGTTGTTTGTGTACATGGCCATATTTTGGCTTGAAATACACGCTATCGGTTAATCTCCTTCCCGCGGCGGGTGGACTTCTAGACCAGTGCGTCACAAGCCACCCGCCTCGTACGTCACTACGCTCTCTAATGTTTCGGCATTATCAGATGCGTGCGCGTAGTGCGTCAGATGTCAATTGTGTAAATTCACCCTTTGGGCTGTAAAAGGACAGAGCGAGGTAGCAACAGAAAGCTCTGCGAGAAGTGTATTAGGTACGAGAAAAAGTACAATTGCAAAAATAAGCATTGTCAGTGCTTTACATGAACTCTTATTCGGAAGAAAATCTAAAGAAATACAGAGAAATGAAGAGAAATACTGATAATAATAGAATGATTTATTTTCTAATCGTCTAAGTTTGAAAGGGCCCTCTGTACTCATGACTCACTGTGTGATCCCTTCAATAGCCCCACCTCAGTTTATTGGGAAGCATGTGTCCTGGACCGTACCCAGAGTTTTTCCTCCGAGGATGCTAACGATATTTTATGTGTGTCGCGAAGCAATACTTTGATTTCGTACGGTTTTTTTTTCTGGATGTGACGCTCAATACTCCGAGATGGTTAGAGATACGATAATAGTTGTTCTCTTCGAAATGGCAGAGCTAGAAATAGAAAAGCGCAAATTTGTGAAACCGCTTATGAGAACAACTTTGACTAAGAATAATTGACTAGTGGACAAAATTCTAGATTATTCGAGGTCCGGATAAGCAGGGTTGCCAACTAACAGAGGCTCCAGAGAGGGAAGAAACCCGAAAAAAGAGTGATTTTGGGTAAAAAAGAGTGACATCAGAAAACGAAATCAGAAATAGGGATTCTTTGTCTCTACAGACAGGTCTAGTTAATCTAACCTCGTTTCGTAGTTTATATGCATCACTGTAATTTCTCAAAGATAGGTCTAACATGCTTCCTGACTGTTTGAACGCCCTTCGACTACGCTTCTCCGCTACAGATGAGTCTTTCCAAGGGACTAAAGACACAATTTTTGCGCCGGGTAGGTATTTTGGCGAGTCCAATGTGGCCAATTGGAGTACTGTCTGGTGAGAAAGTGGACATAGCTCAGTTGCTTTTGACATAAAACGAATACCCAAATAGTGAGAATAGAAGTTCTAATAAAATACGAAACAAATCGAGCAAATTGAATCAACGATTTCTGCAGCAACAGGGGCTCAAACCTCGTTTACGCAAAAATATAGAGCCTACACAAAGGCACTAAGCAAACATTAATATTGGTTATATTTATACTTCCAAAAACCAATCCAATTCGACTACATGATAATATAATACGAAATAACCAGTCGCGTTTACGAAGTCGCCGCTTGTCATTCACTTTCATCGTCAGACCAGTCGATTTCACTCAAGTCTAAACTATCAGAATCGCTCCAGTTTTCTGCTTCCATATTCTTCCTCTTTGGCTTGAGAACGCGCATCGTTTTTGCAATAACTGGCTCCGTGTTCTTTTTACGCTTCAA
>NW_028297487.1:0-14611 GCF_049724085.1 Artemia sp. Qi Xiang Cuo
TACTGAAATATTCCAACTCTTGCATTTCAATGAAAGAAATTCAAAATGAACTTTGAAAAATCAAGAAGATGTAACTGTGACAAGGTAAACCAAAACCAAACACTACTGAAATATTCCGACTATTGCATTTCA
Organism: Artemia sp. Qi Xiang Cuo; assembly: GCF_049724085.1. NCBI lineage: Eukaryota > Metazoa > Arthropoda > Branchiopoda > Anostraca > Artemiidae > Artemia > Artemia sp. Qi Xiang Cuo. The sequence continues at coordinate 133 of NW_028297487.1, forward strand.
GTGAAATAAATTCGACATTAGCTTTGAAAAATCAAGAAAATGTAACTGTTACAAGTTAAACAATAAACAAAAACTACTGAAATATTCAAACTCTTGCTTTTAAATGAAAAAAATTCAATTGAGCTTTTAAAAATCAAGAAAATGCAACTGTGACAAGGTAAACCATAAGCAAACACTACTGAAATATTCCAACTCTTTCTTTTCAACTAAATAAATTCAAAATGAGCTGTGAAAAATCAAGAAAATGTAACTGTGACAAGGTAAACCACGACCAAACACTACTGAAATAATCCAACTCTTGCATTTCAACGAAAGAAATTCAAAATTAACTTTTAAAAATCAAGAAAATGTAACTGTGAAAAGGTAAACTGCAACCAAACACTACTGAAATATTCCAACTCTTGCATTTCAACGAAAGAAATTCAAAATGAACTTTGAAAAATTAAGTGAATGTAACTGTGACATGGTAAACCGCAACCAAACACTACTGAAATATTCCAACTCTTGCATTTCAACGAAAGAAATTCAAAATGAACTTTGAAAAAATCAGACCTTTGGAGGGGGAGGGGCCGGGGGGAGGGGGTCGTTCTGTGTCTCAATGCACAAAAAAGTATAAAAAATGGGGAGGGAATGGGAGGGGGGAGGAGGGAGGAGGAGGTGGGAGGAGGAGGAGGAGGAGGAGGAGGAGGAGGAGGTGGGAGGAGGAGGAGGAGGAGGAGGATGAGGAGGAGGGAGGAGGAGGGGAGGAGGAGGAGGGGGCCGGGGGAGGGCCTTTGGGGCACAGGGAGGGCCTTTGGGGCACAGGGAGGGCCTTTGGGTGCCTGGGGGACATTTGGGGACCGGTGGATGGCCTCTGGGACCCCGTTGGTCCTTTGGGAGCTCGATGGGCCTTTGGGGGGCCCGGGGATGGCATTTGGGGGTCTGTGTGGGCCTTTGGGGCGCCGGGGAGGACCTTTGGGGGCCGGGGAGAGAGTTGGGGGCCGGGGGAGGGCCTTTGGGGGTCCGGAGAGGCAGTTGGGGACCGGAGGAGGGCCTTTGAGACCCCGTTGGTCCTTTGGAAACTCGATGGGCCTTTGGGGACCGGAGGAGGGCCTTTGGGGCACAGGGGGGGGGCTTTTGGGGCACAGGGAGGACCTTTGGGGGTCCGGAGGGGCATTTGGGGGTCTGGGTGGGCCTTTGGGGCGCCGGTGGTCCTTTGGAAACTTGATGGGCCTTTGAGTGTCCGGGGGGGGCAGTTGGGGTCCTGGGGGACATTTTGGGACCGGTGGAGGGCCTTTGGGAGCTTGGGGGGCCTTTGAGGACCGGGGGCGTCCTTCGGGGTTGGGGTAGAGGGATTGGAACCCTTTGGGGTTGGGTTCGAGGACCTCACAACACTGTTCAAATGGAACTTGTGTATTATAACGACCACAGAGTTTCACCCTCAAATTCTCTTCTAAAACCTTTCCTAAAATCTTCTTTCAAAATGTCTCTAACTGTTTCGCCAAAATAGTTCCATAACCTGTCTAAAACCGTTTCGCCCAAATAATCCCTAAACGTAATTTCAGCGTGTTCCTTTTGTTTGGCATCTCTGCGCTAACGCATTTCAAATTTCTAGGAAACCCTTTCCTACGTTAAATCTCTTCATCTCATAAGATGTTTCCTAGCTAAACTATTAGGGCTTTCGTTAGTAATATCCTGGAATTTGACCTAGCTTTCCGACTTAAAGACATCCGTGAAGCCGTATTCTGGAAAAATAGAATTTCTAGTCTCTTTAGAGCTGCACTGTCATAGATTGCCAAGATAAGCAAGTGATTGTTAATCTATGGATTCCTGACACTAAAGATCAATTGAAGTCACCTAGGTTTAAAAATAGAAGTATGTAATTTTTGCTCTCTGTCCTAAAGCAATGATAATAATAAATCCCTCAGACCTAAAGATTAAAGAAGCCTTAATGTTTCTTAATTCTCCCCTTCGTGAATCAATAATTTCCCCGCCGATTATGTAAATCAAGTTCACAGGTTAAGCTAACCAAACAATAATGAAGTCATGTTTGTTTCATAATTCCCCCCTTCGTGAATCAATAATTTCCCCTAGCGATTATGTAAATCCAAGTTCACGGAAATCCACTTCCCCCTCGAGTCCTAGATCAATAACATTGTTCCCGTTAGAATTCAATGCGCATGTGCAACCTTCGCCCCGGAGTTATTACACATAGAAACAACAAATAAATCGATCTTGGAAAAAGAGGTCATTGAGCGATTACGTAATCTTTCTCCCTAGGGACTCTACGACCATATTGTTTCTTAATTCCCCACGCCCGTGAATCAATAATTTCCCCTAGCGATTATGTAAATCACCCCTCATGTCATTCGCACGTGGACAAACAACAACAGATCGATTGACCTTGACACACACACATTAGACTAGATCGATAATCCTTGAATAAATTATGTCCCGTCATCCCAACGCTCGAGAATCAATCAATCCACCATCGATTATGTAAATCACCCCTCATGTCATTCGCACGTGGCCAAACAACAACAGATCGATTGACCTTGACACACACCCTCGATTAGACTCGATCGATAATCCTTGAATAAATTATGTCCCGTCAGCATTAAACTAAATTGTAGATGGCAGCACATGTGTTCGTCCCGGGTCAATAGGGTCACTTCTACTAATGAGCCCTTTTTCAAGCTTCTAAGACAAAGATTTCAATAAAAACCTTATACGCCCCCAGGGTATAACTTATAACCCTTGCCCCGAGGACTGTGGTGGGAGTGTCCTGCTCAAAGGTATAATTTCCTGAACTTCAAACTTCGTGGAACAAAATGGATATCTGAAAATTGTTATTGGATGTGTCTGGGGAAATGGTGGGCGTGGAAGGGGTGCTAGCTACCCCTCAATCACTTTCAACTATTAAATACGGTACTAGCCATTTCAATTTCCAATGAAACGAACCCTTTTTGAATTTTCTAAGATAATGTTTTCTACAAAAATCTTATACGCACCCAGGACATAATTTACAACCCTTGCCCTGAGGGCTGTGTGGGTATTTCCTCCTCAAAAACATAATTTATATCTGGAAATAAGTAAGTAAAGTAAGTATGACGGCACTAGACCCTTAAGGTCCAAACCTGTGGTGCTAATCTCCGTTTCGTGGCCCTTCAGCCAGGAAGTGAAATGGGGGGCTGGGGGCCAGCCATCCTATGCTTTCGCACACCCTTCCTGCTTACCTTCCCTAGATTTCTCCAGGTACCCGTTTAGAGCTTGGTCGACTCTGGCTAAGCTTACAGAGTCACACCACTGACCCGAGTCCCACACCAAATAACTGGCCACGCCAGGGATCGAACCTGTGCCCAGATACGAACCCGTATCTGCAAATCAACTACGCTGAACAAAATGGCTATCTAAAAATTTTGATTGGATGTGTTTGGGGAAAAAGTGGGCATGAGAGGGGGGTTAGCTGTCATCAAATCACTTTTGACTATTCAAAAGGGCACTAGACCTTTGAATTTCCAATCAAATGAGACCTTTTTAAAGTTTCTACGACAAAGATTTCAGTAAAAACTTATATGCCCCCAGGGCATAACTTATAACCCTTGCCCTGAAGACTCTGGGGGAGTGTCCTGCTCAAAGGTATAATTTCCTGAACTTTAAATTGCGTTTAACAAAACGCTATCTAAAAATTTTGATTGGATGTGTTTGGAGAAATGATGGGCGTGGAAGGGGTGTTAGTTGCCTTCCAATCACTTTCGACTATTAAAAAAGGCACGAGCCACTTCAATTTCGAATCGAATGAGCCCTTTTTGAAGTTTTTACGACAGCACGTTCAATAAAAACCTTACATTCCCCCATGGTATAACTTACAGCCCTTGCCCTGAGGGATGTGGGGGGTTGTCATCCTGAAAGACCTAATTTCCAGAACTTAAAACTACGTTGAATAGAATGGTCATCTCGGAATTTTGATTGAATGTGTTTGAAGAAAAGGTGGGCGTGAGAGGGGGGTTAGTTGCCCTCCAATCACTTTTGACTATTAAAAAGGACACTACCCATTTGAATTTCTAATTGAATGAGCCTTTTTTGAAGTTTCTACAACGACGCCTTCTCTGAAAACTCGTATGCCCCCGGGGCATAGCTTACAACCCTTGCCCTGAAGGTTGTGGTGGAGTGCCCTCCTCAAAACATAATTTCTATCTGGAAATCAACTACGCTGAACAAAATGGCTATATCGAAATTTTGATTGGATGTGTTTCGGGAAATGGTGGGCATGGAAGGGGTGTTAGTTACCTTCCAATCACTTTCGACTATTAAAAAGGGCACAAGCCACTCCAATTTCCTATAGAATTAGCCCTTTTTGAAGTTTCTACAACTTCTTCGATACGAAGTGCCCTGCTCTAACGGAAACAAATAATAAATAAAACATTGTGCCAACATATTTCTTATATGCCCCCAGGGCATAACTTAAAACCCTTGCCTCTGAGGGTTATGGGGGAGTGTCCTCCTCAAAAATATATTTTCTATTTGGAAATCAACTATGCTGAACAAAATGGCTATCTCAAAATTTTGCTGGAAGGTTTTTGGGGAATAATGGGCGTGGGGGGGGGGCTAGTTGCCCACCAATCACTTTCGACAAATGAAAAGGGCACTAGCCACTCCAATTTACAATTGAATGAGCCCTTTTCGAAGTTTTTACGACAACTCCTTCGATACGAAGTGCCCTGGTATGGAGAACAAAAAATAAATAATACATTGTGTCAACATCGTTCTTTACTTAGGCAGCGCTATTTCACTGCCTATGATTTGAAGCTCAGCAGTTAAATTAAAAAAATTTCTACTAGGAATGGGCTTTGTTACCAGGGATAGGTTTTGCAAAGTAATCTATACTGGGCTATATTATTCTCTTCAACTCATCGAACATATGCAACATTCATTTTTAAGCACGTTGTTTGCTTCATCTACTTGTAAAGTGGAAGTGCACATCTTGTACATGGTGTTGAACAATGGTGAAGTCATGTGAGTTCAGTCTTATCATGCACAGCGCTTGCCTAGACGCCGACCTAAAATTTGAAAGACCCTGTCCGATTATGGATGGCTTCCGAAGCATAAATAAAGTTTATAAGGCTGTCCTCGAAGTTCATAAGCCATTAATTTTTTAAAGAGAGCAAGCAAAGTTTTTCCAAAGACTTCAGATAGATTTCAGATAAACCACATTTGTGTTACATGCTTTCATGTGTACAGATATGATAATGTCGTATATAAATATATATATAATATAAATGTTGAATCATATATAAATTATATACAAATAGTAACCTTAGGGGGGGGGGTAAAGATCATTTCTGACACAAATGAAAGTTAAATTTGGATTCAGGATGCAATTCTGACTAAAGAGGTAAGTTTGGAATTTATTTTGGAATAAGTTTGATAATTTATCAAATTTAAAAAGTTAAGCTTTTGTCCTTCTTTTTCGCCTATTCTCTCCTGCATTATTTGTTATGCCTCGTATTTATAACATAATCAAATATGTAGAAAGTGAATTCACGAATCCTACCTAACGATTTTTTTTATCATTGTTTTCTAAGAGAGAGGAGAGCTAAGTTTAAATTTAAAGGGAATAAAATTAATTGCTTCGCAGATTATGAAAAATATATCTAAATAAATAGTACAAATAAACAACGGGTTGATATATGTTAGCGTATTTATGCAAAACTAACACTTATCTGAAAATTAATGAAAAAAAACTCAACAATCTCTTTTTAAAACGATTTGATGTTTACATTTCTTCAGATCTGAGAATTTAAAGCTGGGATGCAAATTATGAAATTTTGTTTATGAATATGAGGCTGAAAAGAAATAATTTTCGTTTTACATTAGAATTTACCACCAGATAAACTTTTCTTTTAAACAATATTTTTTTCTCGTATTAAGTTTGCTTAACATACATGATTAGCCTTGGAAACGGATTTTTGTAACTTAGGTAAGGATAGAAATGAATGTCCAGCGTTAGTATCTGTTTAAGCGTTGAGTTAAAAGTAGATTCTTGTTACAACAATGTAAGACTTTCGTTAAAATATGTTCAACTTTGTCATGCGAAGAGGAATCTAGAGTTATAAATTATAAACTAGGTCTTAGAGAAGGCCCAAAATAAAATTCAGTTACATATAAATTTAATGCTCTAATTATACTTTATTTTTAATTTGATATGAGGTTCACTTGTTTAGAATACAGTGTCACAAAAAAATGTCGGACAATGTACCTCTTCTTCATATTCAAATGCACAGCAGGCGAGCTATTCAGATGGTACTATTTAGCCATCTTCCTTTTGCTTCACTCTGTGGGCTACAGAGTTACTGTCTTGGTTGTCTCTTATTTATTAGATATTCTCAGATATCTTTCAGGAGATCTTTTGACTCAAGGAGTTCAAATATAAGATGATAGATATCGATTTCTGTGCTCTGTGTGAAGGTATAGTTGGCTAGTCTCTTGGCTGATAGTGAGATTTTGTGGTGTTTGAAGCATTTTAACAGTTTACAAAGCAAGGTAGGTTGTGCAGACGTCAGCATATTACATTCAAATAGGCAATGGTACTACTTTTTGTCAAGATTCTATAGTTCAGTTCTTCAGAAAAGGTTTAATTTTGCTCTTTAGAACAATGGGAGAAGCCCTTTACGAGACACAAACAGAGGGGTTGAGGAATAATTTGTCATAGCAGTGCAAAGCAGGCATAGCTGATAAAGAAGCTCAAATAAAAAGTCCCAAAAATCTTTAAAATTTTCATTTACATAGCTCAACTTCTTGTTGTGAAACGTCGAATGAGTTGTTCCAGACAGCAATATGTTTACTCTAGGCGTAGAAATGTTTATGACGATTGTTACACACACAAAAAACTACAATTGGGAAACCAAAGAGTTTGTTTATTTCTTGGCTAGCTCGTTGTGTATCCCTCAAAATTTGTACATATATTAATGTTCAAAACATGATAGTTTGAAGCCCAAAAATATAGTTGCACTAGTAATGACAGTATTAACAATAAAAGTAGTAGCAGTACGTATATATATCTTTTCGGTCAGTTGGACACCCCCGTCATCATGCCCTGGAAGCTATAAAACTGAATAATCTAAGTTGTTCCTCAGATAATACTGATATGCTCTTATGACAGCCTTTATATCAGCGGTCGGGGAACCGGGGTAAATACCCCAAATGGGGTAAAAATGTAACTTTTGTGAGTAAAAAGTATGTATTTTTAATTTGCTATTTTATTAACCTGTTAGGATTTTTTCAACTTAAACAATTTAGCGACATATGCAGGCCATGCCACTTCACTCCCCACCACTACAGTGTTCTCGAGTTAAATCTTTGCATACTAAAGCACAGCCCCGGCTACCTGCTCAGTCCATGCCACGCCGTCAAGATACAAATACATTGACGAGTCAGAGTCAGTTTTTCTACTTAGTTGCTGACAAGACCACTATTTTATCATTAATCATCAATGTATCGATAAAGGTTAGCCGCAATTTGAAAATTTAATTCAAGTATTTTAATTATTAAGATTGTAAATTTTATCAAGGGACATGCACTAAATACGCGGCTATTTCGTGAATTATGTCAGGATGTTGAAGCTGAATATACGGACCTACTTTACTATACAAAAGTAAGGTGGGTCTCTCGCGGAAATGTACTAAATCGAATTGTGGGCTTTCAAAACTGAAGTTGAAATTTTTATGGTTGATCAATAAAATATTCTCGCAGAAAAGTTTAATAACTCTTCCTGGGTTACATATCTCGCATATTTAGCGGACATTTTTGAGGATATAAATATATTAAACAAAGAATTGCAATTAAAGAATATTAATATCATTTCAGCGAGAGAAGTACTGTCAGCGTTTGGATTAAAGCTGCGTTATTGGAAACAGAAGGTAGAACAGAACAAGATAGATTATTTTTCAGGGTTAGCTTTTTTTTGAAGATTGCACAAATAATACTTTTGCTGACATCAAGGATACAATAGTAAAACATCTTACGAACTGAGAAAGCGGTTTTCTGATTACTTTCCAGATCTTAATACATGTACTGTCAGTTGGATTAAAGATCCTTTTAAGTGTGAAATTGCCATCATACCAGAAGATCCTTCTGTTTTGGCAGAAGTAATTCTTGAACTTCGATCTAATACTAAAGCACGTATTCAGTTTGAGAGTAAACAAAACCTGTCGTCTTTTTGGATATCAAAAGCTGCAAAGGCTTTCAAAATAGCACATGAAGAGGTGGTTTAAAAATTGCTGCCATTTGGAACAACATATTTGTGCGAACAAGCTTTTTCCACTCTAATGAACATAAAAATGAAGAACAGAAATAGATTAAACGCCGGAGACTGTATTCATACCGCTCTTACATCAATTAAATAAAAAAAACAATTTTTTTTTAACTGAAAGTAAGGAACGACGTTAAAACTTAAAACGAACAGAAATTATTCCGTATATGAAGGGGGCTGTCCCCTCCTCAACGCCTCGCTCTTTACGCTAAAGTTTTTTTATTGTTTAAAAAAATAGAGTTGTGAGAAAGTCAAACTTTAGCGTAAAGAGCGAGGCGTTGAGGAGGGGACAGCCCCTTCATATACGGAATAATTTCTGTTCGTTTTAAGTTTTAACGTCGTTCCTTACTTTCAGTTAAAAAAACTTGTTTTTTTTATTTAATTTTTGAACGTTTTTGAATTAATGCAGGTTTTGATTTTGGCTCACCGTACATGAATAATTAAAATAAAATTTGCATATTATATTTGGTTAAATGGCTTTCTCGAAACTTGTTTAATTTTATTTACGAACGTTTTTATTAGTAATAAATATACGTTACTTAGAATTAACTTACGTAACGAACTTCTATATTCATAAATTTTTAACACGTATATTAGGGGGTTCGCCCCCTAGTCAATACCCTGCTCTTTAAACTATAGTTCTAATTTTTTTTTCAGTTCTTTAAAAATTACCTCTTAAGCACAATCAGTTGATCAGCTGAAAAACTTGTTTTTTTTTATTTAATTCCGGATCTTTTTCTTTAATAATGCTGGAAAATCCGGCGCCCCCTTCATAGCAATGGCCCTTCCCCCATGAAAACTTCCTTCATGGAAAGATCCTTCCATATAGCCCCCGACCCTCTCTTTCCCCCACCTACCAGAAAAAATCTCCTCTGAAAAAGTCTGTATACTTCCCAATAACCAATACTATATGTTAACATTGAGTAAAGTTCATAACTTTCAGCCCTCCCCCTGGGGACTTTGGAGGATCAAGTCATCCTAAAAGACATTTTTATCATATTTTTGACCATGTTGAACAAAATGGCTATCTCAAAATTTTGATCCGGTGACTTTGGAAAAAATATGAGCGCGGGAGGGGGCCTAGTTGCCCTCCATTTTTTTGGTCTATTAAAAAGGACACTAGAACTTTTAATTTCCATCCGAATGAGCCTTCCCGCGATATTTTAGGACCACTGGGCCGATACGATCATCCCTGGTTAAAAAAAAAACAAACAAACAAACAAATAAACCCGCATCCGTGATCTTTCTTCTGGCAAAAAATGCAAAATTCCACATTTTTGTAGATAGGAGCTTGAAACCTCTACAGTAGGGTTCTCTGATACGCTGAATATGATGGTGTGATTTTCATTAAGGTTCTATAACTTTTAGGGGGTCTTTCCCCCTTTTTTTGAAAATCAGCCAAATTTTCTCAGGCGCGTAACTTTTGATGGGTAGCTCTAAACTTGATGAAAGTTATATATTTGAAATCAGCATTGAAATTTGATTCTTTTGATATATCTATTGGTATCAAAAACCCGTTTTCTAGAGTTTCGGTTACCATTGAGCCGGGTCGCTCCTTACTTACAGTTCGTTACCACGAACTGTTTGAAAAAGTCCCAATTTTGAAGCAATTTTATCGAACATAAAATAACATTACTTCTCCAAAACGTGAAGCAACAATGTTTTCAATTATTCTTTTTTTCTGAATTTTTCAATTCTAATTTTTGTTTGTACCACCATTGGTATTATTATAATTCGTTGCAGTACCACAAAATATCAACCCTCAATTGTACCCCAATAGGTTTCAATCTGTTATATATATATATATATATATATATATATATATATATATATATATATATATATATATATATATATATATATATATATATATATATATATATATATATATATATATATATATATATATATATATATATATATATATATATATATTACTTATATTACTAGTACAAGGTAATACATTGAAAAATTGAATAAATGACGTTTAAATTTAATTTTTAGTTATCGTTTTCTTTTCAAAATTATCATGAGAGACTATAATATGAAAGATGCTAAAAAGAGGCGGTTTCTTTGTTTTTTTTGTTTTTTTGCTCTTCGCCATGGGGTGATATCAACTTACATAAAAATATTTTGGGGTAATGATTAAAAAAGTTCCCCGACCGCTGCACTAAATAGAAAATATTAAATCAAGAGGGAATTGCAGTCAAATCAGAAATTTTACGCTATAAGGCGTTTTGCCGCCTCAAATTGTTCTTTAAGTTTTGTTAGGACAGTAGAAAAAAAAATTTTCAGTTAACAAAAAACCGTCTTCTAACAATTAGTGGAAACAAAACAAATGGATTGGAAAGCTTGAAACTAAATTTGAAAATTTCTGGGTTCCTTTTCGGATTCAACAGGACCTCAAGATAGGGAAAAAGCACATGCTAAGAACAAAGCTGTATTCAAGAACTGAGTTAGGGGGTTTGACACCCCCCACGAAATATTTGTCCGACTCCCCCCCCCCCCTGAAAAAATAACCCTTCCCCAAATAAAAATTCTGGTTATAGCCCTGGCTATGAACATGCTAAACGTAAGAAATATTAACGGTCTTACGCTCTCTATTAATTTTATAAGCTATTAATTTTATAAGTGATCTAGTTATCCTGCTTTGCCGTATTATCCAGTTATTACATATCGTGCTTGAAATTACCCAGTTATGATTAGATTTGTTGAAGGAATTCTCTTACAATTTTAGCTAATACTACGTATGGACAGTGGAACGATAATTGTCGGGAAAAGTATGAGCTAAGAGTTTCTGTTCGATTGGCGGTAAAAAAAAACTTATAGCTTGCAACCAGACTATATGATTTCAGGGGTGACAATTTGCCACAATGCGTCAAAGCAGAATTTACATTGCTATTGAATAACTTGTGTTATGTAGGCTAAGAATGTAAACTGATTAGCGGCAATTAAGACGAACCAATAAATATTCTTAATACTTTTGATTACTTTCACGAACAATACTGATGGAGATCTCAGTAGAGAGGGGGGTTCTACTCGTGACAGAACCACGTGGTCCTGTCAGCATTTTTAATGCTGACGGGTCTCCTAATATGGGCATAGAGTCCCGAGGGGAGATGGATTTCTGAGAAATTGATTGCGTAATCAAAGTGTGTCAATGACCTAAATTTCCAAGGTCGATATTGTCGTTGTTGTAAGTGCACGCTCTCAGTGAATGTCAAGCTCGAGGTTGTTGTTGTTGTAAGTGCGCGCTCTCAGCGAATAATATGAGTTTCCAGAAATAGAAAACAGCATTTGTTGTTGTTTTGGACATGTACATGCTCGAGGCGAATGTCGTGGTGTCCAGAAATAGGAAATAGTATTTGTTGTTGTTGCTCGAGCCAAATGTTATGAGTGTCCCAGAATTTGGAACACCTGTGCTGTCGAGCACAATTCACCTATCGTGAATCAATAATTCACCTTACAAACAACAAATTAATTCCCCTTTCTTGACAGATCAATCAACCAATGATATCATCTGTCAGACTTTAAAAATTTTTGCTTAGAAATGATTCTCCAGGAATAGATCCAAGTCAGTAATGTCTTTGCCTCGGAAACCACTCTTTTGGTCGAACTCCAAAGGATATTAATAACCAAACGCCATGGAAACAATTCTCCAAGAAACATCTTAGCAATGAATTGTTTTAGCGCGGGAATCAGGTTTCTTATTAATTTGAAATGCATTAGCGCAGAGATGCCAAAAACAAAAGGAACACGCTAAAATTACGTTTAGAGTTTATTTGGGCGAAACTGTTTTAGACAGGTTATGGAATTATTTCCGCGAAACAGTTAGAGACATTTTAAAAGATGATTTTTGAAGAGATTTTGGAAGAGGTTTTGAGTGTGGTCGTTATAATACACAAGTTTCATTTGAACAGTGTTGTGAGGTCCTCTACCCCAACCCCAAAGGTTCCGATCCCCCTACCCCAATTCCGAAGGAAGCTCCCGGTCCTCAAAGGTCCACTGGGCTCCCAAAGGGCCCCCCAGACCCTCAAGGTTCCCCCAGACCCCCCCAGGGCCCAAAGGGCCCCTCCCCCCTTTGGCCCCCCAAAGGGGCCCCTCTCCCTTCATCTCCTCCCTCCTCCTCCCCTTCCCCTCCCCTCCTCCCCCTCCTCTCCCTTCCCCTCCTCCTCCTCCTCCTCCTCCTCCCTCCTCCTCCCTTTTCTTGATTTTTCAAAGTTCATTTTGAATTTCTTTCGTTGAAATGCAAGAGTTGGAATATTTCAGTAGTGTTTGGTTGTGGTTTACCTTGTCACAGTTACATTTTCTTGATTTGTTGTTTTTGTAGTTTAAATTGTCACAGTTACATTTTCTTGATTTTTCAAAGTTCATTTTGAATTTCTTTTGTTGAAATGCAAGAGTTGGAATATTTCAGTAGTGTTTTGGTGTGGTTTACCTTGTCACAGCTACATTTTCTTTATTTTTCAAAGTTCATTTTGAATTTCTTTTGTTGAAAGGCAAGAGTTGGAATATTTAACTAGTGTGTTGTTGTAGTTTATCTTGTCACGGTTACATTTTCTTGATTTTTAAAAGTTCATTTTGAATTTTTTTGTTTGAAATGCAATAGTTTGAATATTTCAGTAGTGTTTGGTTGTTGTTTACATTTTCACAGTTACATTTCCTTAATTTTTCAAAGTTCATTTTGAATTTCTATCTTTGAAATGAAAGAGATGGAATATTTAAGAATTGTTTCGTTGTGGTTTACATTGTCAAAGTTACATTTTCTGGATTTTTCAAAGTTCATTTTGAATTTCTTTAATTGAAATGTAAGAGTTGGAATTTTTCAGTAGTTTTTGGTTGTGGTTTACAATGTCAAAGTTACATTTTATTTATTTTACAAAGTTAATTTTAATTTAAGTAGTTGTAATACAAGAGTTGGAATATTTTAGTATTGTTTGGTTGTGGTTTACCTTGTCACAATTACATTTTCTTGATTTTTCAAAGTTCATTTTGAATTTCTTTCGTTTAAATGACAGAGTTTGTATATTTCAGTAGTGTGTGGTAGTTGTTTAACTTTACACAGTTACATTTTCTTGATTTTTAAAAGTTAATTTGAATTTCTCTCGTTGAAATGAAAGATTTGGAATGTTTAAGTAGTGTTTCGTTGTGGTTTACCTTGTCACTGTTACGTTTTCCTGATTTTTAAAAGTTCATTTTGAATTTCTTTTGCTGAAAGGCAAAAGTTGGAATATTTCATTAGTGTATTGTTGTAGTTTATCTTGTCACAGTTACATTTTCTTTATTTTTCAAAGTTCATTTTGAATTTCTTTTTTTGAAATGCAAGAGTTTGAATATTTTAGTAGTGTTTGGTTGTGGTTTACCTTGTCACAGTTACATTCCCTTAATATTTCAAAGTTCATTTTGAACTTATATCTTTGAAATGAAAGAGTTGTAATATTTAAGTTGTGTTTCGTTGTGGTTTACCTTGTCACAGATACATTTTCTTTATTTTTCAAAGTTTATTTTGAATTTCTTTCGTTGAAATGTAAGAGTTGTAATATTTCAGTAGTGTTTGGTTGTGTTTTACATTGTCACAGTTAAATTTTATTTATTTTTAAATGTTCATTTGAATTTCTTTTGTTGAAATGAAAGAGTTGGAATATTTCAGTAGTGTTTGGTTTTGGTTTACCTTGTCACACTTACATTTTTTTGATTTTTCAAAGTTCATTTTGAATTTTTTTCGTTGAAATGCAAGAGTTGGAATATTTCAGTAGTGTCTCGTTTTGGTTTACCTTGTTACAGTTAAATTCTCTTGATTTTTCAAAGTTCATTTTGAATTTCTTTCTCTGAAATGCAAGAGTTGGAATATTTCAGTAGTGTTCTGTTATTGTTTACCCTGTCACAGCTAAATTTTCTTGATTTTTCAAAGTTCATTTTGAATTTCCTTCTTTGAAATGCTAGAGTTGGTATTTTTCAGTAGTGTTTGGTTTTGGTTTACCTTGTCACAGTTACATTTTCTTGATTTTCCAAAGTTCATTTTGAATTTCTTTCGTTGAAATGCAAGAGTTGGAATATTTCAGTAGTGTTTGGTGGTGGTTTACCTTGTCACAGTTACATTTTCTTGACTTTTCGAAGTTCATTTTGAATTTCTTTCATTGAAATGCAAGAGTTGGAATATTTTAGTAGTGTTTGGTTTACCTTGTCACA
>NW_028297487.1:15111-29720 GCF_049724085.1 Artemia sp. Qi Xiang Cuo
ATGCATTCTTAACCAATGGAATACATTTTTTGCGAATTGAGTTAGCTTTTACGCAAAATGATATAACTTTCAAGTTGAAACAATTATGACTCTATCATACCATTCGCCGTTCTTTAATTACCCATGATGCATTCTTAGCCAAACCCGATGAGAAGCCTTTAGTTCTGAGGTTATCAATCCCTTTGAAAGGTTTTGACTCAGAAAGATGTCCAACTTGCCTGTATCGCTATTAGAAACATGATTTTATAGTAAAAAAACCTTTTATACTAATCAAGTTCCCGTATAGGGAGTACCGTTCGTAGAAACATCTCTGATTGGCCCAGGAAATAGGTGTTTCCTCAGAAAACCGTCTGATAAGGCATGTACCGTCTGTATCAATAGATGCCTGCCCGTGGTAAGTTGAAACAATTATGACTATACCATACCATTCATTGTTCTGTAATTACCCATGATGCATTCTTAACCAATGGAATACATTTTTTGCGAATTGAGTTAGCTTTTACGCAAAATGATATAACTTTCAAGTTGAAACAATTATGACTCTATCATACCATTCGCCGTTCTTTAATTACCCATGATGCATTCTTAGCCAAACCCGATGAGAAGCCTTTAAGTTAGAGGTTATCAATCTCTTTGAAAGGTTTTGACTCAGAAAGATGTCCAACTTGCCTGTATCGCTAGTAGAAACATGATTTTATAGTAAAAAAAACCTTTTATACTAATCAAGTTACCGTCTATGGAGTACCGTTCGTAGAAACATCTCTGATTGGCCCAGGAAATAGGTGTTTCCTCAGAAAACCGTCTGGTAAGGCATGTACCGTCTGTATCAATAGATGCCTGCCCGTGGTAAGCCATGTACCGGTGAAACTGCAGACATATCCATGTCTCAGGCTTGTAGGATCAGTATCAATAGATGCATTACTACTAGCTTATGCCCTTTTTAATAGTCGAAAGTGATTGGAAGGCAACTAACATCCCTTCCACGCCCACCATTTCCCCAAACACATCCAATCAAAAATTTGAGATAGCCCTTTTGTTCAGCGTAGTTGATTTCCACATAGAAATTATGTTTTTGAGGAGGACACTCCTCCACTGCCTCAGGGCAAGGGTTGTAAGTGAAGCCCAGGCGCATTTAAGTTTTTCATAAAAAGAGTTGTCATAGAAACTTCAAAAAAGGCTCATATCGTTGGAAATTAAAGGGCTAGTGCCATTTTTAACAGTCGAAAGTGATTGGAGGGCAACTAACCCTCCTATCATGCCTACCTTTTCCCCAAACACATCAAATCAAAATTTGGAGCCATTTTGTTCAACGTAGTTGAAAGTTCTGGAAATTAGGTCTTTGAGGATGAAAACCCCCCAGAGCCTTCAAGGCAAGGTTTGCAAGTTATGCCCTGGGGGCATATGAGGTTTTTATAGAAAGCGTTGTCGTACAAACTTCAAAAAGGGCTCATTTGATTTGAAATTGAAATGGCAAGTGCCCTTTTTAATATTCGAAACTGATTCGAAGGCAAATAACACCCCTTCCAGGCCCACAATTTATCCAAACACAACCAATCGAAATTTAGAGACAGCCATTTTGTTCAAAGTAGTTGAAAGGTCCAGAAATTATATCTTTTGGGATGACAATCCCCCAACAGCCCTCATAGTAAGGGTTGTAGGTTATGCCCTGGAGGCATATAAGGTTTTAAAAAAAACGTTGTTGTAGAAACTTCAAAAAGGGTTCATTCGATTGGAAATTCAAAGGGCTAGTACCCTTTTTAATAGTCGAAAATGATTAAAACCCACCATTTCCCCAAAAACAATCAATCAAAATTTTGAGATAGCCATTTCGTTCAACGTAGTTTTAAAGTTCTGGAAATTATGATTTTGAGGATGAAAAACCCCCAAACCCCTCAGGGCAAGGGTTGTAAGTTATGCTCTGGGGGCATATTAGGTTTTTATAGAAAGCGTTTTCGTAAACTTCAAAAAGGGCTCCTTCAATTGGAAATTGAAAGGGCTAGTGCCCTTTATAATAGTCGAAAGTGAATGGAGGGCAACTAACCCCCCTTCCATGCCCACCATTTCCCCAAACACATCAAATCATCATTTTTAGATAGCCATTTTGTTCAACGTAGATGAAAGTTCTGAAAATTAGGTTTGACGTCCCCCCCCCCTACACAGCCTTCAAGGCAATGGTAGTAAGGTATGCCATGGGGCCATGCCTGGGCCATATGGGTATGCCTGGGGCCATATAAGGTTTATTTATAGAAAATGTTGTCGTATAAACTTCAGAAAAGGCCCATTCAAACGGAAATTGAAAGGGCTAGTGCCCTTTTAATAGGCTAGTCAAAACTGATTGGAGGACAACTAACGCCCCTCTCACGCCCACCATTTCCCCAAACACATCCAATAAAAATTTTGAGATAGCCATTTTTTTCAACGTTGTTTAAAGTTATGGATATTATGTCTTTGAGAGTGATAACCTCCCCGAACCACCCCTCAGGGTAGGGCAAGGTCGTAATTTATGCCCTGGGGGCATATAAGGTTTTTTATGGAGAACGCTGACATAGAAACTTCAAAACTTCGAAGGGCTAGTGCCCTTTTTAATAGTCAAAGTGATTTTAGGAAAACTAACACCCCTCCCACGCCCACAATTTCCCCAAAAACATGCAATAAAAATTTTGAGATATCCATTTTGTTCAACGTAGTTGAGAAGTCCAAAAATGATGTCTTTGAGGATGACACCCCCCCCCCCACAGCCCTCAGCACAAAGGTTGTAAGTTATGCCCTGGGGGCATATAAGATTTTATAGAAAGTGTTGTCGTAGAAACTTCAAAAAGGGCTCCTTCGATTGGAAATTGAAAGCGCTAGTGCCCTATTTAATAGTCAAAAGTTATTGGAGGGCAACAAACATCCCTCTCACACCCACCAATTCCACAAACACATCCAATCAAAATTTTGAGATAGATATTTTTTCAACGTAGTTGAAAGTTCTGGAAATTAGGCCTTTACCAGTGTTGTCGTAGAAGCTTCCAAATAGGACTCATTCAATTGGGAATTGAGAGGGCTAGTGTCCTTATTAATAGACAAAAGCGATCTGAGTGCGAATTCCCCCCCCCTCCATACTCATCATTTTCCCTAACCCTTCCAATCAACACTTTGATATAGCAAGTTTGTTTAACGTAGTTGAAGGGTCCGGAAATTATGTTTTTGAGTATGAAAACCCTTCACCGCCCTCAGGGTTAAGGTTGTAAGTAATACCCTGGCGGCTTATAATGTCATGTGTAAAATGTTGTCATAAAAACTTCAAAAAGGGCTCTTTCGACTGGAAATTTAGAGGGCTATTGCCCTTTTGAATAATCGAAAGTAATTAGAGGGAGAATCACCCCCCCTCCCCACCACGCCCGTCATTTTTCCAAACATTTCCTATAAACATTTTGATATGGCCATTTTGTTCCACGTAGTTGAAAGGTCTGGAAATTATGTCTTTGAGGATGACAATCCTCCCCCATAGCCCTCAGAAAAAGGGTCATAAAATATGCCCTTGGGGCACTTAAGGTTCTTACAGAAAGTTTTGTCGTAGAAGCTTCAAATAAGGCTTATTCGATTGGACATTGATAGGACTAGTGTCTTTTTTATTAGTCGAAAGTAATCAGAGGGCAAATGTCTCCCACCACGCCTGTTATTTCCTCAAACACTTCCAATCAAAATTTTGATATACCCATTTTGTTAAGCCTATCAGAAAGGTCGGGAAATTATGTCTCTGAGGATAACAAATTACCCCAGCCCTCAGGGCGAGGATTGTAATTTATACACTGGGGACATATAGGGTTTTACTTCAAAGGGGGCTTATTGGATTGTTAATCAGATGCTCTAGTACTCTTTTTAAGAGTCAAAGTGATCAGAGGGCAGCTACCCTCTCCCCCTACACACACGACATATTGTCCCGAAATACTTCTAATAAAAATTTTGAGATAGCCATTCTATTCAAAATAGTATAAATATCAAACAAGGCTTGCGGTTGAAAAAAAAACATAGATTAGGGGCAAGGTTAGCAAGAATGCCCAGGGAGTATTAAAGGTTCTTATGGAAGGGAGGGTTGTTTAACTTCAGAAGAGGCTCAGTCTTTCTCCCTGAAAAAGATCATGTAAATATAAAACGAACAGAAATTAATCAAAAAACTTTTTACACAAAATAAGTTTTTCAAAAAAAGTAAAGAACTCCATTAAACAAAAATGAACAAAAAAAAAATCAAATAATATCCCAAGCATACAACTACCACAAATCAGAGTAGGAACCCTTCTTAGGATACGAAGCTAAGTGAAATCACAGCCACAAGCCCTTTTTTCTAGGCCAATCACACAGCTAGAAATACAAAGCTAAGTGACATCAGACCAGACTTCTTGGAATTATTAGCATTGAATTTGTGCAATAGCCATAAGAGGTCTTAGCAATTACAACTAATATAAGGAAGGATTGTCAGTATAGTTGATATTAGTGTGAGAATAGAATTCAAGGAGTGAGAACAGTTTAACTTTACTCGTTTATTTATTTGGCAAGATATATTTGCAGTAATAAGCGGTATGTTTACTCGATTAGAAGTTGATAGTGGAGTTGGTAGCAGCAGCAGCAATGATACAAGAGCACTGAACATGGCGGTAGAAATCACGAGAGGATCTCGACTTTGTCTCGATTGGGAAGAAGTGTATGCAAGACACGTGATATCTTTGAGTAAATTAAAATTGGAGGACCAATTATGCTTCGCTGCGAAAGTCGATATAGTACATATACATAGACTTCAAAGTGCTTTAAATGCAATAGTGAATTATATTGAGGACAATAAGTTATATCGGTAACTGTGTGTGTAATATATTATTGTTGTAATTATGCTCACACAAAATAAAACTGTTTCGAAATCGAAAATGTTCCCTTTCTTTTTGTTAGATTTTGTTTTAAGTAGGTTATCAAATATTCTTGAAGTAAAACGAAACATGATTAGTCTAGAGTCAGCAGTCAGAGTGTTAGGATTAAAAAATGAATGAATTTGAGAAAGAGAAAATTAATTCGAATCTTATGATTATGGAAAAACGTTTGATTCTAGATGACGATTTTCTCGAGTTATCCCTTCAACGGACGATATTTTCTCAGGGGAACACTTGACAATATAATGAAAACTGATTCTTCACCGTTGGACTATTGCATGAAGCTTTTACGACGTGACTCAAATGCATTTCCTCAATTTATTGATATATCAATTGAAACAAAATAAAATAATATCGGGGATATACTTTTGAACACATTGCCATATATTCTATGTAGATGACTCTCTCTTCATAAAAGGTTATGTAACGTCACAAAGTTACTCCTCTCTCCCCCCCTCTGAATTTATCGAACGTAGCTCAGTTTCTTTTTAGCTGTGTGAGAGTTTACACTGGAAACCAAAAAAGTGTCTTATACATGTCCAGTATGTGTTAATACTCTTTGCAGTTGGTCATCATGTGAGAATTACACAATTATTGATGAGTAAATTGAAAAGTGTAAATTATAAAATACGTTTAAATTACATTGATGATATGTAGCATACATTGCAGGATGTAATTCATGTCTTGAAAAGATTTGTGACTCTCACCCTAGAAGGCAACTATGCTCCAATTGTCACTATAATAAATGTGATCAGTGGGAGAATACTTATCCTGGTATGATTGGAAAGAACCCTAAACAAGATTTTAGTTTATTTCTACGAGATTGGTATCGTCGTGGTTTTAAATTATTTTGGGAGGAAGAATCAGCTCTACGATTCAACTGTTGGGGAAACAAGACAATTTGGTTTCTATGTCATCTTTGTGACCACACTGCCTATTATTACTATAAACCTAGTGATTTGCATTTGGCTGTTACAGAATGTGATTCACCACTTGAAAACACTGTATGTGATATTGCTTCAAATAGACAAATTGAAAGAACGTGAATTTCACAATATGAATGCAAATAGTATCATTGGCTATGCAAAGAGATATGATAAGAGTGAAGTTACATTGTACTGTAGAAAATGTGACCCTGACTTAGCAGCCAATCAAGATCAATATACAGTGAATTCAAATAACCTACCAGCATTAGTGGTTCTTGAAAGTTGTCTATACACATAAGAAGAAGAAATCTAAAGTGAAGAATAAAGACATTGTTGTTGTGTATACATTTTTTTATTAATAAACAAATTTTTACATACATTTTTAAAACACTTAACTCGTAAGGCACTAAAATCAATATTATACAGGTCTGAGAGCATATTTTCCACCATAAAGTTGTGCAGACGAGGATTATCTGCGTAAATGTTGAGAAACTGCTTGCAAGTATAACCACGACATCTGAACACGAAATATAGTAGCTCATGAAAACCGCAACTTTTAGTCTTCAGATCCTGCACTCTCTTCCGGTATTGAATAATAGTTTCCCCATTATTTTCAATGTAGCTGTTGATCTGTGGAGTGTAGAATGCACAGGGTTGGCCAAGAGTATCAAAAAATTCAATCATCTATATTGTTTGAAAGATGCACAGCCAATGACCGGTATTCACAGTCGACGGACTGATATTAGCAATGATTAGGGTATTGTTTGCACTTTGAATTTTTCCAAGGAAGTCCTTTGGTAAACAATAGGATCTGAATTTGGACATGAAGGGGTCCATATTAAACACACTGATTATTTGACTAGTGTTCATGGTGCAAGGTCTAGTAGAACACTGGCTTCGGGAGTGATTTCCCAATAGGTTTCAAAGTGATTTTGCGAGATTAGTGCGATACTCTCAGGAAAAGGGTCGGCAAATGTACACTCTAAACGCACACTCCCGTTCGTACTATACTCATATCTTGAGTGCAAGACAAGCGAATATTTCTTCGTTTATACCATTTTCAAATAGTTGTAAATCATGATCTAGGGTTTGCATTGTCAACTCATAAAATGTCTGTTGGGGTTCTACCTCTATTTCTTTTCTATTCAGATAAATGACCTGTTTTCCTTCCGTAGTTACATTTGCTTAGATTTGCCTATTGTAAAATTTTCAAAGGCAATTTAAAGTCTCGTTGCTAAGCTATAGTTGTTTTGCAAAAAGTAAGCTTTAAACTAAATTTTATTTTGGACTTCCTGGTTTAAGTCATTGAAAGATAAAGCTGAGAAAAAGTAGAATGGGTTTTTAATGGGGATTGAAAGGATTGGCTGGGCCAAGCGAAGGTCCATCCCTATGAACAGTTGCTGTAAAGAATATTATTTTTGAGTTAGTCTGCATGTAGACCCCATTCGGGGAAGCATATTTTTGTTATTATATGGGACCGTTTGGAAGAATACAAGTAAGGTATTTTCTACAAACTGTGTACTAGTTTCCCGAAACTCAGTCAGGGTAGGAATAGAGTTACGAGATACCGTCATTATTATATTGACAGGGGGGTTTGTTACCTCAAGGAGAGAGTTAGATTTTTAGTGGTAACCCAAGGCGGGTACACTTGGCTTTAGAAAGTGGCCATTTGACCACTCGATCGCGTTATCATACCCTGGGACAGGGTATGCTGTAAATAGGGTAGTACCAAACCCGATATTTGCAGAACCAGTGCTGTAGATGCGGCCATCACATTATAATTTGGGGCCGGGGCTTTCCCCTTCAATAAGTGGTGACACCCGTAAATTACCACGCCAATACTGGTGGCATTGTAGCTTACCACTATAAAACTGGTGGAATCGTGGCCTACCGGTATAATATTGGTGACTAAATACACTAACATTGGTGGCTATCAACCCTAACATTGGTGGCTAAATACCCCAACATTGGTTGCAGCAAGAAAAGGTCCTATCAGTAAACCTGATAGTAAAAGAATTTCGCGTTTTCGAAGAGACAAGTTAATTTAGCCGACAGAATAGCCTATTGTGATTACATATAAAGAGAAAAAAATACGGAATCAATTAATAGAATTATGAAGATCTATTATGGGCTGTGCCTTGTTAGATCATAATAGAAAAATTTACGAATCAATATATCGCGCAACTAATTAGTGAGCAAAAATATAAGGCTAATTGACACGCAGTAATTTTTTTTAGAGAAACCGGAAGTTACATGGATAAAAGAATTTTCATTTAGACTGAAGAGGTAATTTGAAGTTAACAGAATTTGAAATAATGTCGGAAAGGATTGAGATTAACTCAAGACCGAGAAGGGCAAGTGAAGCCCATAGAAAAAGTAGGAAAATAGAAAGAAAGGCTAATATGGGGGGAGTTATCCTCTAAGACATAATTTCTGGACATTTAAACTACACTAAACAAAATGGCTATCCCAAATTTTATTATTGAATGTATTTGGGGAAATGATTGGTGTATGGGGAGGGGGCTGGGTGACCTCCAATAACTTTTGACTCTTAAAAAGGGCAGTAGAACTTATGATTACCAATCAAATACGCCCCCTTCCTATAAAAGCCTTATATCCACACAGGGCGTAATTTACAACCCTTGCTCTGAGGTTTGTGGGGGGGGGGTCATTCTCAAAGTCATAATTTCCGGACCTTAAAACTACGCTTAAAAAATGGCTATCACAATATTTTGATTGGATGTGTTTGGGGAAGTGATTGACGTGGGGAGTGGGAGCTGGCTACCCTCCATGAGCTCTTTTGAAGTTCATAAGACATTTCTTTCTATAAGAAGTGCCCTGGTCTAAAAAAAATATATTGTGTCCACATCACATTTTACTTAAGCAATGCTATCGCGCGGCCTATGATATTTTGTCATTGAAATTTCAATTATACAGCACTGGAAGTGCTGATTAGACCAGGTAAGCCCTCCCCCCTAAAATTCAGTCCATGGGCACCCATGCTCAGATCAATTTCTGCTTGTTTTGAGTTTGACTTATTTTAATTTCTGCTTGTTTTGGGTTTCATTTATTTATTGATTATGACTTGTGGTAGTTGTATGCTTGGTAGATTATTTTATTCTATTTTTGTTCATTTTGTTTAATGGAGTTGTTTTCTTTTTTGAAAAACGTATGTTGTGCAAAGTTTGTTCAACTGAAAGTTAGAAGCAACAATAAAGGAACAAAAATTATTACACATTTAAAAGCGGTCACCCCTCCTCAACACTTACGTATTTACGCTAAAGTTTGAATTTTATCCCAATTCTTTAAGAAAGACTCCTGAAACAAGAATGTCGTTTAATTAGAACAAAAAGAAGCTTTTTTAAAAGTACTAAGAACTTTAGCGTAAAGAACGGTTTGGTGAAAAGGAGGCAACCCACTTCACATACGTAATAATTTCTTTTTGTTTTAAGTTTTTATGTTGCTCCTTACTTTCAGTTGAAAAAACTTGTTTTTCTTACTTAAGAGAATATTACAACTTTAGAACAGTACAGCTTTTAAGATTCATTATTTCTAAACAAATGTGTCTGAGATCAAAATCCAAAGAAAACTACAAATCTTAGTGGTAGCTCCCAAAGCTTTATGGCATTTTGTCCCAGAAATTGCTGTTCTAGGCCATTCAAGGACAAAGAAAACATGATTTTCGGGAATTCTATATGATTGATGGATATCTCTCTAAGAAGTTGTGCGAGAGATATTTGAAAGTATCTTGTTTTCTTTGTCCTTGTCAAGTGGTCAGTGTCACTCCAAACTTTACATAGACCACTCATTTGATTTTTAAGCAAATAAACAAAACGAAATTCCTTAATCCTCAATTTTTTAAATCTTAGACCCTTCTTGGCCTAAGATTCATTTTTAAGTTTCACCCACTTTATAATAAGTGTTTCAAAGATGCAAATACAAGCGGCATTACACTTTCAACAAACAAATTTTAAAAATTTGTGCTGCTTCACGGCAGAAAACACCTTTTTAAAATTATCTTCTCGTCTTCTATGAAAAAATTTCACCACTTCAATCTTTTTATTATTTAATATAGTCTGCATGTTTTTGATTTTTTGATACATTTTGCAACAGTTCACAAGAATAAGGGTTAATGACACCCGAGACTACAACTATAAGTACTTGAAACAAGAGTTTAGTTTTTTCGTAACCGAGCCGCCCCGCCCTTTTCCTAGAATCTTGTATCTGCTTCTGTATTTAAGTTGTAAATATCACAAGAAATATGCTTTTAGGTGGAAAACATATATAATTTTCCACCTCAATGTAGCAAAAAAATTAGAAGTTTGCCCCCCCCAGATTTTTTTTAATTTACGCCACTTAACTTAATCATCCTAGCAGGAACATGAAAGAAAGGATCATGCAAGGAAATAAGAAAAAAACAACTTTTCATGCAAAATCTTTAATTTTTGCTGCATCGAGGTATGCTGACAACCAGTTTAAGTCACTCACTAAATTAAAAAAAAGTACTTTCAACCGAAAGTAAGAAGCAACATTAAAACTTAAAACGAAAAGAAATTATTTACGTATATGAGGGGGTTGCCCCCTCATATGCCCCCTCATGTACCTCGCTCTTTACGCTAAAATTTGAATTTTGTCCCAATTCTTCAAGAATGACTACTGAATAACAAAGGCCGTTTAATTTGAATAAATAGGTCTTTTAAAAGTACTTACAAAAAAACTTTAGCGTAAAGAGTGGGGTATTGACGATGGGGCGACCCCCCTCATATACGTAATAATTTCTGTAAAAGTAATACTAATAATCATAATAATAATCTCTACAATAGGGTTCTCTGGTATGCTGAATCTGATAGAGTGATTTTCATTAAGATCACTTGCTGTTTTGAGGGTGTTTCCCCCTTTTTAGAAAATTGGGCAATTTTTTCAGGCTCTTAACTTTTGATGGGTACCATTAAATTGATGAACTTTACATATTTTGAATCAACATCAAAATTCTATTCTTTTAATGTATCTTTTAATTGTTATCAAAACTGTTTCTTAGATTTTCAGTTATTATTGAGAGGCATCGCTCCTTACAATTCCTTACTTTGAACTGGTTGATAAGTCGGAAAGTGACAATTCTTAATACTAGTTTATAAAAGTTTTGCGGCTTCGTAGGATAATACTCGTTTTCCTATTTCAGATTATTTGATTTCTAGCAAGAATATTTGAAGAGACGAGTAGCGAGTGGACGTTTTAGTGGTAAATTCCAAAATTTTAAAGGGCTTTGCTCCAGAAAATATTGATCAATTTGGAATATAATTCATTCAGACTAGTTACCCACTTAATTTATTGGTAAAGCAAAAAAGTGAAGCTTCCTAATTCAAACTTCTTTGCATCGTCGACTAACATAAGTAGTGTGCATGTATGCAATTTGGAATGCACATTTGGAAGGAAAATTTAGAATATATATTTGGAATGCACATTTAGGATGAAAAACTGGGTGAACAGCCTGATGGAGTGGACCATGTCAATAGATACTGATGGTACATAATTTATTCATGATAAGTACTTGCAAGACACCATAGCTAAGAGGCCCTAGAAACCAATCCATAGCAACTGGATTCAATATAAGGAGTGAGTTTCACTGTAATTCATATTGGTAAGAGAATCGAATTCACATAGAAAACACGTTGTTTTTGCTCTATTATTCGACTATATATTTAGTTTTTATTAGAAGAACTGAGGGCAGTATTTACACTAATATAAGTTGATGGTGGAGCTAGTAGCAGCAATGATACAAAGATGAGTGTACCGAAGGCAGCAGTAGACATTAGAAAACGATCTCAGCTAAGCCTTGAATGGGATGATATGTATGCAAGATATGTGATATCATTGAGCAAAATTAAATTGAAGGAGCAGCTATATTTTGCAGCGAAATTTGATATAGTGCATATAAATAGACTTCAAGCTGCTATAAATACAATAGTGAAATATATTGAGGAGAATAAGTTATATTAGCAATTATTATTGTCGTAATTATATATAATAAAAATGTTCCTAAATCGAAATATATTTTTTAGTAGGTTACTCAATATTCACTAAGTAGAAAGAATCCTAGTTAGTCTGGAGTTGGTTAAGCTGTAAGAACAGAGATAAAATCTATTTGGAATTTGGGTTGGATTTGAGGTTATTATTTTTCAACTCCTCATCTGGTGATGGATTTAATTCTAAAAACCATTAAAGAAGAAATAGGTCTGATCACCGACGTGGATCAATATCTATTTGTAGAAAGATCAATGATGGGTGGGTATACTTGCCACGGGGACCATATCTTGAAAACTGATCTGACTGGACAAGATAGCATCAGTGAAATGTCTGATGCACCTTTTTTTTATATGAATTCCCTACATTCGTCGGCAATGTCTCACTACTGTTTGCGTATGGTAATTACAAATGTCTTAACAATCCTTGTGCTTCAAATTTTCCCAACGTTGCCACCGTTGAGGAGAATGGATCGCAAGGATGGTTTTTTGAAATTGATTGTGAAATACCGATGGAACTCCATGACTCGGTAAAGGATTTTGTTTTCCCGTCCATAAATAGACCGGTGACTAAGGACTCTTTGAGTCCATACAATTGATCTTTGGTAGAGGATGGGGGTATGCACTGGACACCTTCAAAGCAAGAACTTATTGCCAACCTTAATCCGAAACAAAATACCGTTGTTCGTCAAGTGATATTGCGATGGATGGTAGCCAATGGTTTCATGGTCACAAATATACATAGAGCCCTCAAATTTTGACCAAAAGCCTTACATGAAAACGTTTGACGCTTTTTTCAGTAAACGTTCACAAGCGAAAACGAAGGTTGAAAAAGAAATCTATAAAATCATTTTAAATTCTACCTTCGGTAAAATGTGCGAAAGCTTAAGAAACAGGAGTCGATTTGACGTTGTAGCCAATCCAAAAGAATATACTCGAATCGTTGCTGATCCGAACTTCACATCATTCACTATCATAGACTTTGATATGGTCCTCCTTCATAAAAAAAAGAAATGTCATAAATAAAAATATAGCTGGTGGCAGCTCAATTCCGGAAATCTCCAAAAAAATCATGTTGTTATTCTATTACAATGTGTGTAAGGTGCAATGACCAGGGGAGGGGTAAGTTCAAGTGTTCTATTGAGACACGGATTATCTCCTATTAAAAGTTAAAACTGAGAATGTATTGAATGATTTGGAAAATGGTGAGCAAATTAGCTCTCGAATGGATCTTACCAATTGGGATAAGTCCATTTGTTCGGAGTTAGTGAAGGGCCAGGTCCCAAATCAATTGTTAATGTTAAATTCGGAGACTGGGAGCGACTTGATATCCAATGGTGTTTCCAGGTCCAACGGTGTACTGTGTGGAAACGCAAAACAAGGATATCAAACAAGTGTGCAAGGGGGTGCCTACACACTATAAAACAAATTATTTTGACATGAATGTTTATAGAAACTGTGTGGAAAGTAGTTAAGTACCAAGAGCAAGAGTCATGGCGATTCGCTCATTATAATTTCAGAAATACACAGTTAGAGTAGAGAAAAATGCCACGACAGCCATATCGGACAACGTCTATGTGCGTGAGGATGGTCTGAAGGTACTTTCCCATGGACAGTACCGTATTCCGGATCGAGTTGAATGTATAGACTATAACAAACTACTCGATCTCGATAAATTAACCAAAATTTATTTGTCATAAGACTAGGCAGGTGTGGGGTGGTGGGAAGATTTTTCATTGTTGACCAAAATTTGTTTGTGTGTACAAGGTAGAATTATTATATTTCAATGTTTTTTCATAAATAAACAAATTATATGCCCTCGCCTGCCGCAGCGGGACCTCTTCCAGCTCGGCCTTCGTCCGCCGCATTGGCCGCCCTCGGGGGTGGGGGGATACCATTTCTAAAGGCATTGAGTTGATATAACTAAATTTGTGGTTGGGGGTCAGTTCCCTTAAGAAAGGAAGAATAAGTATTACATAATAAGTCTTCAGATGGAATACTTTTCTTAATACTTTGGAGCATGAAGCTCAAAGTATATATCTTGATTTAGAAATGTGCCCTTTCTAAATGTGCTAAATGGTGGTGGGGAGAGGATCCCATTTCTAAGTGCATAAAAACGTATTTATTATTGTTGCAGACAAAATGAAAAAAAAGATGAATGTTTTAAATTGCTGTAATATTATGTTGATTAAATGTGTTGCATAAAATATTTATTGTTTTCGTAAATAAAATGAAAAAAGTGTTTTAAACTAGAATATTATGTTGATTAAAGTGTTGCATATATTTATTGTTAAATAAAAGTGCTGCTTTTTTCTAATGATTAAAAATTCTGTTGATTACTTGTAAAGTGCAATTTTTTCTGTTAAAAATATAAGAAAATGATTCTTTATTGTAGTTGTTGTTATTCTTGAACGGCGTAATAGCAATAGGACTGCAATAATGAAATTATTTATTCATTAGACAACTATAGTTTACAGTGAGTTGTAGGTCAGCTGTTGAAGCCGAAATAATATGTATCAATTTAAAACACCATTCAGATCGTTTCTGTGTGATACATCAATGTTGGGCAAAACAAAACTCTTAATGAAAATGATTCAAAATTGTGATAAAATGTTTACGGACAAGCAGAAAAAAAATCTACTATTGCTTCAGTGTTTGGCAGGAGTCATATGATAAAATAAAAGCTATTGCTACATCTTCAGGCAAAATTCATACAGGGACTTGATGTTTTCGGTTATTATTGAACCAACTCTTGTCTGATT
>NW_028297487.1:30220-44828 GCF_049724085.1 Artemia sp. Qi Xiang Cuo
ATATAGATAGATAGATCGTGTATTTAAAAAAGCCCAAGAGCCATATACACACAAAAAATATGAAAATATAAAAATTACAACAGAGCAAATTACAAACACACATTAACATGAATACATAGCGAAAAATACCTTCTGGTAAAATACAAAAAAAAAAAAAACTTTAATTCCATATAATTAATAATAATTAATTGTAAAAACATTTCCTTCTTTTTAATCCCTTCTCTATGTACGCACCAATACGAAATATTGTGGTTGGATTACTACTTTGTAAGATATTTGGAAGCAGCAAAACAATCCCATGTAAGTAATTTTCCCTTAAATCAGAGAGCACCGGGCACTTTCGGAGAAAATGGTCCAAATCTTCGTCCTCATCCCTACAAAGAGGACACACATACCGACCATCAGGATGTACTATCCCCCTGTCGAACACAATTTGTCTACTCTGGATTGGAATGCAATTCGCCCTAAGCTGAATCCATCGACATAAAATAATAGCCGGTAAATTGAATTTAAAATAAATTTCCTCTCCAAAACTAGGTTTAACCTGATTATAATGATTCAATGTAGCAGAATTTAAAACCAGCCCTTGTCAATACTGAATTTCTTGACACTCTAAGATAAATCTTACCTGGCTTACTAAATTTGTTGGTAGATCAGGGGAACCAAGACCGTCATTCCATAAGTAAGCCATTCCCACACTTTCCAGTAATGACCTAATTTGGGATGGCCACGACCTTTTCGAATCATAGCTCAACATCTGATAATAAGCAGCACTTACTAGTCTGTCTTCATTGCACCTAATGATCTTCAACCAAAATCTAAGCATCAAAATAGACCTACGTAGTTTTAACGAAAACAGGCCAATATCACCTTTCAGAACCTGTGAATGAGTTGTCTGATGTAATCCAAATAGTCTTTTATAATACTGGAGCTGGAGGGACTCCAACTTCTGTGCCGCTTCTCCGCCCCAAATCTCCGCTCCATACTCTAATACTGGTAAAATTTTTGTATTAAATATTCTTTTGTGCATTTTTAGGTTTTTAATTCCCATTATCGTCGGATTTCTAAAAATTGCAGACATGGCCACTTTACCTCTATTAATTAATTCATCAACATGACTCTTTAAACTTCCATTTTCCGATAAAACAAATCCTAAATATTTTATTCTTTTACTTGCTTTAAGTTCCTCATTATTAAATTTAAATTTATAATTATCTTCGCCACTTGTTTTCCTTTTTTTTAAAAATAACAACTTCACTCTTTTCAACATTCAGCCTTAGTTTTTTCATCTGCAAATAATCATCTATAAGACTCAAAAGCGTCTGCAGATCTTGCGGTGTGCCAGCCACCAAGGCAATATCATCTGCAAATAATAGTAGTGATAGTTTATGGGTCCCTAGACTAACATTCGGAGCCCATCTATTCTCTAGATAATCAACAACATCATTTATAAAAATGTTAAACAATTTAGGAGAAAGAGTGCTGCCTTGTTTTGCTGCCTTGCTTATACTTAAATTAAAATTATATTAATCGGCAACTTAGAAGGAAGGTGGTGAACATATTTCGAGGTCTGAAAAGAGTACGCTGTGATATCATAAAATATTAGAAGCAAATATCACCAACATTTTTTCAAGGAAAACTGGGTTCTCTAACATTTTAGTTAAACTTAGTATTCATATACTGTTAGAAAACAGACATGAAGCTCGTATTGCAATAAAATCTCAAATACACCACAAGTGAGGATAACACCAACCGGCGTATCTTGAAGATCCATTATTCTTAATTTTTTTCGGCCGAGCTCGGAACAAATGACATTACCCTAAATTTTTCGGAAATAATTCCAATATCCGAGTGTGTTGACACGAAAACTTTGTTAGGAAAAAATTTTCAGGTAACTGAAGATTTGAGTTCTTATAATTTCTATGGTGTTACAATAGGACATAATTTTCATTATTTATGTAGAATAAGCTATCAAAACATAGATAATAAACGAAAGCAGCCTCTCACCAGGCTACACTTTAGTATTAAGTAGAAATAATAAAAAAAATCAACTAAATAAGAACAAATAATTTCTTAAAACTCAAAGGTATTTAAAAAAAATGACTATTATAGTGCATACACCTACTAATGAATCATTGTTTAAATAATTCATTAAAATATAGGAATAGACATATAAAATATAATTTTATATAATAAAAATAAATAAATAAAAATAATAACACTCTAACTCATGGTTTATTACCATTTTATTTTATCTGATTTATATTCTGCTAGTTTAATCATTTCGCTGTCCGAACACGTATTCTATCCGTGAAAGTCTAAGTCTACCTCATACTAGACACCAATAAGACGTCGGTCATATACACTTCACACCACTAATGAAAGCGCACCCCCAATGTTCCAAAATTCTCAGTGTATGCAATATATCTTTAAACTTCCAACTCGTTGTTGTAGATGAACACCTTGTTCATCTCTAGATGAAAGACTATAGTTTTTTTTACGAATTTTTATACTAACACATAGACGCTTCGTTAAAATCTCTTCAATTGGTACTTTTACATAAATAACATTTACAATGAACACTCTTAACTGAATTAAATAAGTCTTGTATTCTGCAACCTACTATTGCACTTTTCGAAATATTATATAAGCTTAGTTTCATGACTTAGCTTCTGAAAAACTCCAAGTAAGTCCATTGAGAAACATAGGTCAACGCCACTCCGAAGGCCTTTCAAGCTACTCACTAACATCTTCGAAAATAAACTCGCGTCCGGAGTATAAGGTTGTGTGCAATAAAAGTTAACATTTTAATTTTAAGTTAAATTAAACTTTACAATTTACAAATAAAGAATTGCTTGAAATTGTTTGAATTAGCTGATATCAGTTCAAATTGAATAGATATTGTTAGCATTATCAGTTCAAATTATAATTATAATATACGTCATATCTTTAAGCTCTCCGATGTATAGAGAGAGTAAATGGATTCAAATAGATAATATAATGTGTATGTTTCATCAAAATACTTCCGCAATACAATTAAATGAGGCAAACGTCATTATTTTCCGTAGCACAAGGATGTGGTGATATATTTTCATAAAATAAACAAACCGCTTTAATTTATTCATATTAGTACCCTTGAAAATTTTCGATAATCAAAGTTTTTTTTTATGTGTTATATCTTCTTTTCTCTATTAGAACATAATTAAAAAAAGGTAAATTAGTGTGTTTGTAGAAACATGAAAAACGAATATGTCTAAGCTATAACCTCTCTGTGTTTCCTTTTTATCATATTAATATAAAGTGCATATTAGTTTGAAGTGACTGTTGCTTCAGAACCAAGGAAAGGTGTGGTCTTTTGTGGTTCATATCAATTAACCCAATTTATAATACCAGTTATTAGGCCTACATAAGACATGATCTTTTTTTAGTTTTTAGATTAATTTCCAAGCCCTGAGTGGATTTATTATAGAAGAACGGGTTAACTAAATCTCTAAGTCTAAAGCCACAAGTATCTTCTCAGATTCGAGTATGAGTGTTTGATAAAGGTTATCCGCGTAAAAGTAAAATCGTACATACGCAGATGTCACTATTTTGTGAAGAAACTGAAAAAACTTTTTGTTGGTATTTCCTGTCTACTGTTTATCAAGGCGAAATAGGGGGGGGGCGGTAACTAAAATACTATTAAAAAACAGTAACCTAACCTCGTGACCACCCCCCCCCCTAAAATCCCCAAAACAACCGTTTTAAAAGTATGAAAGACAAGTACAAAAAGATTTTCATTGCCATTCTAGTTCGGTAGAGATTAGTGGCAGGTTTGTTTCTTATAGTTTATTTATAAAGGCCCATATAAGTGCCCACATACACAATTTTGTTATAAATTACTTAATTACAAGAACTATTTTGCAAGGTTTCGCTTATGTCCAAGACAGATTTTGAAAACACTTCAAAGATTAGGACATTAAAGAGGGAGAAGGAAAGGATGTTTACGCCTTAATAGGCCCTCCTATTTCCGACTAGATAATGTAGACCCAACACTAACTTAGTCATTCGAACAAGACCAAAACATTCTAAAATAGTAGAAAGACGCTAATATAGACTAATACCAATGCAAAGAATATGAAAGATTATGTCACAGAGAACTTGGAATGTCACTACTCAAAAAAACAAACCCCAGATTGTCTTGCATGGGCTATATTTTTTCTTCTGTTCAACATCAGGTAGGCTGTTCAGAAATACTATTTAGCCCTTTTACTTTTGCCTTACTCTGTGGGTTAGTAAGCCCCTGGCTTGAGTGCCTTTTATATATTTGTTATTTTCAGATATCTTTCAGTATATGTTTCGACTAGAGGAGTAGAAATATAAGATTATAGATATTGAATCATATGATCTGATTGCAGATATAGTTGCACAGTCTCTTGACTGAGTGAGAAATTTTGTGGTTTTGAATCATTTTAACACTATATACAACAAGGCATGTTTGGTAGACGTCAGCATATTACATTCAAATAGAGAATGGTCAATAGATTCATTATTCATATGACACTGCCTGCAAAGAGTAAGCATGGGGAATGAGCCACATTAATTAGGAAACTTATACGAGAATGAGAAAAAATTTAATCCATTTGTTCCAGAATAAATTCTATGATAAATTTTGGAAAAATACGCATTGGTAAAGGGGGAAAGTCTAGGATTATTCTTATTAAAATTAGTATCTGATAGTCTCCATCGGTAAATTTCTCTAATGGGATTGGTCTCCCACTTGGCTGGTCAATATTTATAGCATTTTTTGCTATTTCATCAACTTGATGATTACAACTTATACCAGAGTGGCTAGGAATATACTGAAAATAAGTTCTTATGCCACTTGAAACAAGATTATCCATAATACTGAGACAATGATAAGTGTCAGCGTCCAACTTATATTGAGGAGACGATGCCAGCAACTCAAGACTTGATAAAGTGTCAGAAAGTGCTATACTATTATTTTAGTTAGCAATAAAAGGCTGGTATTCCATAAGATGTTCTAATGCATTGATTATGGCAATTAACTCGGCACACATTTTAGATACATTATTATAATCTCTCCCCCATTGCAATGTTCAGGTGATAACGGAAAGCACCACTTGCTACCTTCTTATTCATTTTTGACACATCAACAAATATTTAGAAGTGGTTTTTATAAGTCATTTTATTAAGTTCAGCAATTTTTTTCTGGACAAAAGCACTGGGGGTTAAACCTTTAGTCCGCTTTGAGTAATCAGTATTTGTTATGGGGACTGACCAATTCAAGAGAGGAGTTTGTGAGAAATTAGGTGCATTAGACTTTGCGAATCCAAGGAATTTATTCTGAATATTGGTATGCTTATTTTTAATGTCTTTATAAAGAGCTGTAATTTACGACACAATAGACATAGTGGCTTATCGATTTTATTCTATTGTTGTAAGATATTTCATTGAAGGAAACTCACCTCCCTCACAGAACGTTATTAATCAACTCCCAATGAGCAGAAACGCGATGGGTTGTAAAGACCAAACATGGTACATATTATATCGTTTTATATTTTTTAAAATTTTTGCATCCGGTTATTTGCATATGCACCATAGACGATGAGCCCATAGTCAATATGGGGTCTTATATGTGATTTATAAAACTGGAGTAAGGTTTTCAGTTGCTATCTGGATTTCAAAGCGTGAACACATATTTGAACTGGTTTCTTTGAGCTTGAAAATATTTAACTCAGTGATTACGGAAGTGTCACAATACTGTAAAGGATTAAAGTTACAAGTGACTTTTTAATTGGATTTAACTTCATAATCATAGCATTGGCTGACGTGATTTTTGCAAGATATGATTGGAAAGTGGGGGGATTTAATTGCCCTCCTTGCGAGTAAGTTTTCGTTCCCTGCTTAATTTTTAATTAGTTTTTGAAGATCCTGTCCACTAAAGATAAGTCAACTTTCGATTTATTGAATTATTATTTTCATCGTGGTACAGTTTCAGAAGGGAGATTTGGCGGTAGCTCAGTTCAAAGGATATCCCCTCTGGCCAGTCCGGATTGTTAGCATAACTAACCAAAAAGAGTCTACACCAAAATTCATTGTTTTTTGCTACGGATCCCATGACTTTCAGATCGTGGTAGAAGTGAATTTTCTTTCATATAGTGAAAATTATGCGAAAGCTTCGAAAAAAACGGGCAAGGGCGTAAATCATGATTTCCGTGAGTGTGAATCTTGTCCTGTTCTTTACTATCAGTTTCTGAAGAAGAAAACTGCGAAAGTCGCGGGTGCTGATTTAACTGCTTCGAGCGAAACATCTGAAATCCGAAATCAGCTTACTTTAGCACAAGATGAAGTTACAAAGCTTAAATTTGGCCTAGTTAAAGAAATAGAGAAAAAAGTTCAGGAAAAAGTTGTTTCCGTGACAGGAGTAGCAGGCTCATCGCAACAAGCCGCTCTGAACCCTGAACTGATTGTTTCGGAAATTTATGATTCGATCACGCTAGAATACAACGTAAAGTTTGAGAAAATAGAAAAACTGTTTTCATCGCTGGATAGCCAGATTCAGTCATTACAGCTTCGGGTGGCTACTATTGAGAAAAAGCTGGACGATTACGAACAGGAGCGTTTGCTTGATTATTTGTTTTTTTTTTCGGAGTGAAGCACGACCCCAGGAACGACCTGGGTACTAATGTTCTTGATATAGTGAAGAAAATGGGTGTAAATGTCCAGAAAGAACAGTTGTTGTCTGTGAACCGTTTTAGACTTCCGAACGCTGCCTAGAATATCCAGACACCTACGACTGTTGCGCCAGTTCTTGTGAAATTTGCAACTAAAGATACGGCGTATAATATTTTCAGAGCGAAATCAAAGCTGGCGAAATCAGGTGTATTCGTCACTGAATATCTTACGAAAATGAAAAAAACGATTTTTGAAGGTGCGAGAAACAGATATGGTGTAAAAAACTTGTGGTCTGATCGTGGCCGTGTTTACAAACGTGAGCAGGGTGATAGCCACCCAACACGAATCTTATCATTTGTTGACACTCTTCAGTTTTTTAGTAAATGTTTATTATGTGTGTTTTGTTTTTTTTTTTTTTGTTTTTTCTTTTTTTTTGTTTTTTTTTTTTTTTTTTTTTTTTTTTTTTTTTTTTTTTTTTAAATTTTTTTTTAGATTAAGAGAAATTATTTTATTTCCTTATTTATGTTGAATGATTTTTCTTCACTGAATAGATTTATGCGTAATCCGCTCCGTATTGAAGATCATTTAGAGGCTCAAATTGGAAGTGATGATTTGCCTATTATTAACTCAAAGCCTCTTCGTGAGAGTTCTTATATATTGCCGTCGCAAGTTAGTGGAGACATGGCGCTGTGTCTTTGCAAGTGGAATTGGCACCTTACTAAGGGGTATTTAGATGTTCTGCAGATGATTGAGATATCTTCCTCAAAATTTTATATAATGGGTATTTGTGAAACTTTTTTGAGTTCTGACCAATCTCTCTCGGCTTTTTCTTTTCCAGGATATGATTTTGAGGTAAGGAACCGATCAACTATGAACCGAGGAGGCCTGGTATTTTTGATTAAACAAAATATGAAGTATATGGTGAGGGAGGATTTGGGTGTATGGATAGAAGGTAAGATTGAAAGTTTTTGTTTGGAATTAGAAATTGAAAAAAGGAATGTTTTAATTAGTGTGGTGTATAAGCCGCCCAGTACTCGCCTGGATGAGTTTGTAGCAGTTTTTGATGAGTTGATGAGCTTGGTTTCGTCTACAAGCATGGATTTTTTTTGTATGGGTGATTTTAACTATAATCTTTTAGATCTTTCAGGTGATAACTTGGATTTTTTTAATTATATGATTTCAAGTGACCTTTACCCTTTAACTTGTGTACCTACCCGAATCTCTACTCATTCTGCGACCTTAATTGATAAAGTTTTCGGGGGACCTGGCTATTTGAGTCAAAGCTATTCAGATGTGATAGTATATCCAGGCTCGGATCATCTCCCGGTAATTGCTCATGTGACGTGTCTTAGAAAACGACTTATCCCAGCTAAAAAAATACTGATACGTGAGCTGAAAAAAAAATTTTAATAGCTTTGCCGAGGTGTTGAGCTGTATCAAGTGGGACTCGGTCCTGGGGATTTCTGGTGATTCTTCTCTAGCGTACAATCAGTTCATGTATATATTCCAACCGATTTATGAGAAAACATGCCTCTTGCGCTTGACCAAACAAAAGAGGGACGATCCCCGCAAGCCGTGGATTACGGAGGCAATAATACACATGATAAAAAAAAGGAACTTATTATATGAGGAATATCTTAATATTCAGGATGACGCAGATTTTGCAGAGTTCAAGCGAGTTAGAAATAAGGTGACCACTATGAGAAGGCAAGCAAAGAAGAAGTATTTTGAAAAAATGTTTTCTGATAGAAAGGCAGATACCAAAGCCACATGGCAAGTTATTAATAGGTTTATGGGAAATCAGAAAAGTAGTCAGTCGCCTTGCATTGATATAAACGGAAGTTATGTGAGTGATAAAAATGTTGTCGCGAATCATTTTGGCCAGTTTTATTCTCAGGTTGGCTCGTCTGTTCAAGAGAGTGTAATGTGTGACAGGGAAAATTTTCTTAGCGAGGAATTCGTGGACTCTCGGAGAGATAATCTAGAGTTCCATATTGAAGATTGCACAAGTGATGAGGGGATTAAAATAGAGAAAAATATAAAATCGCAGCCTCCTGGATGAGACGTCGTGACTCTGAGAGGTGCTAAGGATGTGTTAATATATATACTAACATGTCTTCTCCATATTATTAATTTATCTGTGGTAACGGAGACTTTTCCAAATGCATTGAAGCAAGCTAAAGTTATCCTGCTTTACAAAGGGGGTACCAGATCAGATGCCGGTAACTGGAGACCAATATCGATACTGCCTTTATTGTCAAAAATTTTGGAAAAAGTGATTCATCGCCGTCTATATGACCATCTCACGAAACATAGCCTACTCAGTGAAGCCCAATTCGGGTTTCGGAAAGGTCATTCAACTAGTGATGCTGCCATTCATCTTGTAGATTTTGTAAATAATTGTTTAGTAAAAGGTGAAATCCCCCTAACAGTATTTTTTGATTTTAGGAAAGCATTTGACACGGTAGATTTTAAAATTTTATTGCAAAGATTAGAATGCTTAGGTGTTAAAGGAGTGAGTTTGAAGTGGTTTGAAAGTTATTTGTGTGGGAGGTCTATTAAAGTGATGATTGATGACGCTTTTTCTTCCCCTTATCAAGTGTCGTGTGGTGTGCCACAGGGATCGGTCCTTGGTCCACTTCTGTATCTGGTTTATGTGGATAGCATGAGGTTTTATCTTCCAGATTGTTGCTTAACGTCATTCGCTGATGACACTGCAGTTACGTTTTCTAGTCGTTGTTTGGATAGTCTTGTATTGAAAGTGAATTGTGTTCTGAGAAATTTCCATGTTTTTACTAGCTTGAGTTTGTTATCAGTTAATGTTACTAAGACTAATTTTATTGTATATTCTAGAGTAGGCAAGCTCAGTGATATTGATGGTAGAATTCTGTTTAATAATAAGCCTGTAGTTCAAGTTCAAGAAATCCGGTACTTAGGTTTTTACATTGATTGTAATTTTTCGTGGAAACGCCACAGTGATGTTGGTGCCACAAAGGTTGCACGTGGCCTTGGAGCGATTCGTCGTTTTAAAATTTTTTTACCTCAGAGAGTTTTATTGCTTTTATACCATGCTTTGATCCACCCATATGCTTCGTGTGGCTGTATGTTATGGGCAAGTAATTTTTATGTGAATTTTAAACGTGTTCAGACTCTTCAAAATAGAGCGATGCGTCTTATTGGTGGGTATGTTGAAGGTGTAAATAACACTTCAGCTTGCTTCAACAAGTTGCAAGTGCTGAATGTAGGACAGCTACGAGACTACCAAATAGGAATTTTTGCTTATCAATGCTGGAATGATGTTAGTCCAGAGGTTTTTCGTGATTATTTAAATGACAATAGGTCTTTGCACCATTATGAAACTCGTCATGCTAGTGATTTCATTGTTCCGAGTAGAAGTGAAACCAGGGCCGGATTCAATACTAGATTTTCAGGACTTAATGTGTGGAACTCTATTCCGGAGAGCATTCGGGCGGCTGAGCACCTGGGGCTATTTAAAAATAAATTGAAAAAATATTTGTTAGGTCAAGGTTCATAGTTTTTTTTTTTTTTTTATTATTATTATTATTTATCTTTATTATTATTATTATTAAATGAATTGATGAGAGATTTTTTTTTTTTTTTTTTTTTTTTTTTTTTTTTTTTTTTTTTTTTTAGTGTTTGTATGTAATTTGTGTGTGTTGTTTTTTAGTGTATGTACCCGCCCAGTCGCAAGTGCTTTTTGGTATCTTTCTTGGGGCGGGTATTGGCATATTTGTTAAATGTATTTTGATGTTAAATAAAATGAACTGAACTGAACTCCCCAGGGTGTGGAAAGAAGTCTTTTTAGTATAATTGTTTTTCTATAGCATTTTTTTATTGAGTTTGAAATGTGGAGGTGGAAATTAAGTTTTTGGTCAAGCATGAGAGTATATACCATCTTTTGAATTCTACGAGGCCCCCGTACCAAACAGGTTTTTTTCTGTTAGGTAAACAGGTCATTACACTCTTTGCCAAGAGATTAAACCAGTATTGTCTATAACTTAATTTACGTTGGTTAAACTTCCGATGGTTAAGAAAGCGTAACAGGTAATTAAAGTATGAGAAATGGGATGCTATAATTAGAATGATTTTAAGTTGAAACATTGTGACGTAAAAATAACTCAGTTATTTGCTTGCGTGCATAGGAATTCCCATGTTATTTGCTTGCTTGTATTTTGTGTTAAAATAAGTAGTTTTTATATCTTTTAAAAGAGTTTTAAGGGGTTTGAGAGACTCAGTTGCCTAATTCAGTGTGATGTTAAACTTCAGATGGTTAAGAAATCGTAACAGGTAATTAAAGTATGAGAAATGGGAGGCTATAATTAGAATGATTTTAAGTTGAAACCTTGTGACGTAAAAATAACTCAATTATTTGCTTGCGTGTATAGGAATTCCCATGTTATTTGCTTGCTTGTATTTTGTGTTAAAATAAGTAGTTTTTATATCTTTTAAAAGAGCTTTAAGGGGTTTGAGAGACTCAGTTGCCTAATTCCGTGTGATTTTTCTTTACTTGATGGTCATTAAAAACGAATTTTTTGTGTTAAATAAGTAGTTTTTGTATCTTTTAAAAGAGCATTAAAGGGTTTGAGAGACTCAGTTGCCTAATTCCGTGTGATTTTTCTTTACTTGATGGTCATTAAAAACGAAATTTTTGTGTTAAATAATTAGTTTTTTTATCTTTTAAAAGAGCTTTAAGGGGTTTGAGAGACTCAGTTGCCTAATTCCGTGTGTTTTTCCTTTACTTGATGGTCATTAAAAAGAATTTTTTGTGTTAAATAATTAGTTTTTGTATCTTTTAAAAGATTTTTAAGGGGTTTGAGAGACTCAGTTGCCTAATTCCGTGTGATTTTTCTTTACTTGATGGTCATTAAAAACGAAATTTTTGTGTTAAATAAGTAGTTTTTGTATCTTTTAAAAGAGCTTTACAAGGTTTGAGAGACTCAGTTGCCTAATTCCGTGTGATTTTTCTTTACTTGATGGTCATTAAAAACGAAATTTTTGTGTTAAATAAGTAGTTTTTGTATCTTTTATAAGAGCTTTTCTGTGTTTGAGAGTCTCTGGTTGCGGATTCCAATTGATTTTTCTTTAAATTGTTGTCATTTTTTGTATATTTTAAAAGAGCTTTACAGGGTTTGAGAGACTCAGTTGCCTAATTCCGTGTGATTTTTCTTTACTTGATGGTCATTAAAAACGAAATTTTGTGTTAAATAATTAGTTTTTGTATATTTTAAAAGAGCTTTAAGGGGTTTGAGAGACTCAGTTGCCTAATTCAGTGTGATTTTTTCTTTACTTGCTGGTCATTAAAAACGTAATTTTTGTTTTAAATAAGTAGTTTTTGTATCTTTTAAAAGAGCTTTAAGGGGTTTGAGAGACTCAGTTGCCTGATTCCGTGTGATTTTTCTTTACTTGGTGGTCATTAAAAACGAAATTTTTGTGTTAAATAAGTAGTTTTTGTATCTTTTAAAAGAGCTTTACGGGGATTGAGAGACTCAGGTGCCTGATTCCACGTGTTTTTTCTTTTCTTGTTGTTCATTAAAATATATTTTTTTGTTTTATATAAGTTTTTTTTGTATATTTTAAAAGAGCTTTAAATGGTTTGATAGACTCAGTTTACTAATTCCGTGTGATTTTTATTTACTTGATGGTCATTAAAAACGAAATTTTTGTGTTAAATAAGTAGTTTTTGTATCTTTTAAAAGAGCTTTACAGGGTTTGAGAGACTCAGTTTACTAATGACTTGTGTTTGTCCTTCAATTTTGTTTCATTTTAAAATATATGTTTTTGTTTTTTAATTATTTTTATTATCTTATAAAAGATATTTAATGGTATTTAGATACTCAGTTTCCTTATTCATTGTGGTTTTTGTTTACTTGATGGTCATTAAAAACGTAATTTTTTTGTTAAATAATTAGTTGTTGTATCTTTTAAAATAGCTTTACGGGGATTGAGAGACTCAGTTTCCTGATTCAGTGTGGTTTTACTTTACTTGGTGGTCATTAAAAACTAAATTTTTGTGTTAAATAAGTAGTTTTTGTATCTTTTAAAAGAGCTTTAAGGGTATTGAGAGACTCAGTTGCCTGATTCCGTGTGGTTTTTATTTACTTGATGGTCATTAA
Source organism: Artemia sp. Qi Xiang Cuo (assembly GCF_049724085.1). Taxonomy (NCBI): domain Eukaryota; kingdom Metazoa; phylum Arthropoda; class Branchiopoda; order Anostraca; family Artemiidae; genus Artemia; species Artemia sp. Qi Xiang Cuo. The sequence continues at coordinate 43,033 of NW_028297487.1, forward strand.
AAACAAAATTTTTGTGTTAAATAAGTAGTTTTTGTATCTTTTAAAATAGCTTTAAGGGGTTTGAGAGACTCAGTTTCCTGATTACGAGTGGTTTTTCTTTAATTGATTGTCATTAAAAACAAAATTTTTGTGTTAAATAAGTAGTTTTTGTATCTTTTAAAATATCTTTAAGGGGTTTGAGAGACTCAGTTGCCTGATTCCGTGTGGTTTTTTCTTTACTTGGTGGTCATTAAAAACGAAATTTTTTGTGTTAAATAAGTAGTTTTTGTATCTTTTAAAAGAGCTTTACGGGGATTGAGAGACTCAGTTTTAACTTGTCACAGTTACATTTTTCATGATTTTTCAAAGTTCATTTTGAATTTCTTTCGTTGAAATGCAAGAGTTGGAATATTTCAGTAGTGTTTGGTTGTGGTTTACCTTGTCACAGTTACATTTTCTTGATTTTTCAAAGTTCATTTTGAATTTCTTTCGATGAATTGCAAGAGTTTGAATATTTCAGTAGTGTTTGGTTGTGGTTTACCTTGTTACAATTACATTTTCTTGATTTTTCAAAGTTCATTTCGAATTTCATTCATTGAAATGCAAGAGTTGGAATATTTAAGTGGTGTTTTGTCGTGTTTTACCATGTCACAGTTACATTCTCTTGATTTTTCAAAGTTCATTTTGAATTTCTTTCGTTGAAATGCAAGAGTTGGAATAGTTCAATAGTGTTTGATTGTGGTTTACCTTGTCACAGTTACATTTTCTTGATTTTTCAAAATTCATTTTGAATTTCTTTCGTTGAAATGCAAGAGTTGGAATATTTCAGTAGTGTTTGGTTGTGGTTTACCTTGTCACAGTTACATTTTCTTGATTTTTCAAAGTTCATTTTGAATTTCTTTCGTTGAAATGCAAGAGTTGGAATATTTCAGTAGTGTTTGGTTGTGGTTTACCTTGTCACAGTTACATTTTCTTGATTTTTCAAAGTTCATTTTGAATTTCTTTCGCTGAAATGCAAGAGTTGGAATATTTCAGTAGTGTTTGGTTGTGGTTTACCTTGTCACAGTTGCATTTTCTTGATTTTTCAAAGTTCATTTTGAATTTCGTTCGTTGAAATGCAAGAGTTGGAATATTTCAGTAGTGTTTGGTTGTGGTTTACCTTGTCACAGTTACATTTTCTTGATTTTTCAAAGTTCATTTTGAATTTCTTTCTATGAAATGCAAGAGTTGGAATATTTCAGTAGTGTTTGGTTGTGGTTTACCTTGTCACAGTTATATTTTCTTGATTTTTTAAAGTTCATTTTGAATTTCTTTAGTTGAAATGCAAGAGTTGGAATATTTCAGTAGTGTTTGGTTGTGGTTTACCTTGTCACATTTACATTTTCTTGATTTTTTCAAAGTTAATTTTGAATTTATTTCTTTTAAATTAAAGAGTTTTAATATTTATGATTTTTTTGTTGTTGTATAACCAGTAAACTTTAAATTTTTATTTTTTTTTCATTTTTATTTGTTTATTTATTTATTTTAAATTACAGTTTTGTAATTTTTAATTATTGTTTGGTTTTGTGTTACATTGTCACAGTTACATTTTATTTATTTTTAAAATTTAATATTGAATTTCTTTCGTTGAAATGCAAGAGTTGGAATATTTCAGTATTGTTTGGTTGTGAGTTACCTTGTCACAATTACATTTTCTTGATTTTTCAAAGTTCATTTTGAATTTATTTCGTTGAAATGCAAGAGTTGGAATATTTCAGTAGTGTTTGGTTGTGTTTTACCTTGTCACAGTTACATTTTCTTGATTTTTCAAAGTTCAT
>NW_028297488.1:0-14592 GCF_049724085.1 Artemia sp. Qi Xiang Cuo
TTCTTGTGTTTATTATCGCTTCTTATCAGCAGTTGTACCAAACCTATCCTGCTCAAGTCATCCTCAGGGCTATACTGTGGTGTTTATCCTTCCCATAGTATAGTGCAGACGGTTTGATATCATCTATTTCCCCTTCTTGTTTTTAGTTTTATATTTGTGTTTAAAGCTTTTTCCAATAGGCAATGTTCAGAAGTCCTCCAAAAAAAAACGTCCCCCCAGATCCCAAATCAAATTCCATAGTAAAAGATACCCATCCTGGCTGGTCTAGCACATTATCTGAAAGTTCTAATGATGGCTCCGATTCGGAGAATAGGACAATGATAACTTTAGGTCCTAATGCAACCATAAATGATGATAATGGGTTTCAAGAGGTCCTCTCTAGAAGCTCTAAAAAAAGGAAAAAAATCTCCCCAATTAAAAGCATTTCCCCTCTCCCAGCCCAAAATCCTCCCTCCAAAAACTTACGAATTTACCTTAAAATTACTCCCACTACCCCCTTTGAAATAAAAATGATCACTGCAATAAGAGTTGCAATTTTTAAATTGCTAAAATCAATGTTCTCTCTTAACATTAACCGTGATGGATCTCTGCTAATAGCTGTAGAAGATCAGAAATCAGCAGATACAATAATTAACCTTAAATCCCTTCTGAATATCCCAATTATTGCATCTAATTGGAACCCAAAACAATCACCAACAAAAATTGTAGTTTACAATGTTCCTCCAGAGATATCTACTCAGGAATTAAAAGAAGGCTTCTCAGATAGGGCTGGAAACACAATCCCAGTTGAGGATGTTACCCAACTTGGAAAACCTAATTCTACTGGCCTAAAAACTAGTAGATCCTTCTTATTCACACTAAAGGATATAATTGATATCCCAGAAAAATTAATCCTATTTGGGCAAATAAAACCACACAAGGAATACAAACCTAAGCCTATCCAGTGTCAGAAGTGTTTCAAACTGGGACACACGACAAACAAATGCAATGAAATTCTCCAAGAGTGTAGTAATTGCAAATCTTTCCATCCTAAAGAACTGACAACTTGCAAAAACACCCAACCTACATGCATCAATTGCAAAGGTCCTCATGAATCTACAAATAAATCATTATGCCCTGCATACAAGAAAAGAGCTCTAACACTCCAAATATCAACAGAGAAGGCCATCCCATACCCCTTCGCAGCGATGGAAGCAAATGCTGCCCAACAATACCAAATAAAGCCTGTAATGAAACCAACCAAAACCCCCAAGTCAAATGTCCCAAATGCATCAAGCACCCCATATAAAACAATATGTTCTAAGTACCCTAGCTTAAATCCCTATCAGAAGGTATCACCAAGCCACCAAGCCTCGTTTTCCGAGGAGATGAGGCCAGACTGGCACTCCCACCCAAGAAGGAACAAACCAAAAGCACTACCAGGACTCAGTCTCTTAACCATCAAACAGGATGCACTACCAAAAATGCAATCCCCAAATATATGCTTATTCATTCTAAACTTTAATGAAGTTCAGGCAATGAAAATACATCAACTACACAAAACAAAAATTATTGCAGAATTGGCAAAAATCTACATCCCAGATGATATGCTCATTCAAGCAAAAAAAGATCTTGCTTTACTTTTAACAAAGCTGAACATTGATACACAGTCATATGAAGAATAAATCAACAACACAACATTTATCAATACTCCAATGGAATGTAAGATCACTAACAGAAAATAAGCTAAATGAACTAATATCATTTATGAATAATAATTCCATTAATATTGCTTGCCTCCAGGAAACTCATTTAACCCAAAATCAACAAATTAAGTCTCTGGGATATACTATCCTGAGAAATGATAGATCTTCAGAGAGAAAAGGAGGTGGTGTAGCTTTATTAGTTAATAAAATTTTATGGCATCAATTTTCCAGATTTTGAAAATGATGTTGATGTAATTGGTATAAGTGTTTGGCTGAATAATTTAAAAACCTACATAATAAGCTTCTATAACCCTAATGGCCAAACTTCAGATGCCAAGGATTTCTTTAATTATATAAATAATTTTAATATGTTAAAAATATCATTATTTGTGGTGATTTCAATGCCCACAGCCTTTTGTGGGGGAATAAACCAGCAAATAAAGCTGGTAAATTTATTGAGGATATGACTTCAAATAATAATGAATTAGCTGTTGCTACCCCTCCAAACCTGAATACATATTTTAACCCCAAAAGTGGCAAATTCTCCTCAATTGACCTATAAGTTGTGTCTTTAAACTTGCCTCCAGGAATTTGCCTCCTTAAAGCTTGCCTCCAGGAAACTCATTTAACCCAAAATCAACAAATTAAGTCTCTGGGATATACTATCCTGAGAAATGATAGATCTTCAGAGAGAAAAGGAGGTGGTGTAGCTTTATTAGTTAATAAAATTTTGTGGCATCAATTTTCCAGATTTTGAAAATGATGTTGATGTAATTGGTATAAGTGTTTGGCTGAATAATTTAAAAACCTACATAATAAGCTTCTATAACCCTAATGGCCAAACTTCAGATGCCAAGGATTTCTTTAATTATATAAATAATTCTAATATGCTAAAAAATATCATTATTTGTGGTGATTTCAATGCCCACAGCTTTTTGTGGGGGAATAAACCAGCAAATAAAGCTGGTAAATTTATTGAGGATATGACTTCAAATAATAATGAATTAGCTGTTGCTACCCCTCCAAACTTGAATACATATTTTAACCCCATAAGTGGCAAATTCTCTACAATTGACCTACAAGTTGTGTCTTTAAACTTTTTGAACAAAATTTACATAAATAAAATTGATAGTCTGTGTACAGACCACTTTGATATAGTTTGCTCCCTAAATGAACCAGCTGAAACTCAATCTCATACCTCCAAATATATCATCATTAAAGCAAATTGGTCTATTTTCCAAAAAAAGCTAAGTGATGAAATTATAAGTTTCAACTAAAGTTCATGCATTTCTAATACAACAGTTGACACACATGCTGAAGCCTTGACATCTTTACTAATAAATACAGCTAATCATACTATCCCCAGGACAACACCTAAGAAAACATTCCCTAAACAAATTCCTAAAGCATGGTGGACAAATGAGTGCCTAAATAAATGGAGGATAAAAAGGCAGCTAGGACAGAATTCATAAAAAAACCAACACCTACTACATATTTAAAAAAATTACAAGAAGAATCTAATCTAAAAGGACTATAATAGATGCTAAATATAAATACTGGAATAATTTTGCAAATAATCTCTCCAGAGAAACACATGAGCCAATTATACATAAAGTTATAAGGCACATATGTGGGAAAAAGACTTCTATCAACCCACTCCTGTATCAGCTTATGCATAATAATACCCATTATGACAATGATATCGAAAAGGCTAATCTATTTTCAACTCTTTTTGCTAATAAGCTAACATCAAATAATCAAAGCAAACTGTACACAATTCCTATGAATCCTAGTTACCAACCGCGCCCAGGATCCGAGTACATAACTAATCCATTTTCAATCCAGGAATTGAAGAATGCAATACATCATATTAGGTCCAAAACTAGCAGCAGCTATGACAATATACACCCTACATGGATAAAGAATCTCACACCTTCATACAAACAAGAACTACTAAATTGTTATAATCACGCTTGGGCATCTTCTAGGTTCCCCAATATATGGAAATGTTCGTCCCTCCTACCAATCCTAAAGAACAATAAACCACAAGATAACCCTGAGTCTTATAGGCCCATAATGATTAGACCTGTGATGGGGAAAATAATGGAGAAAATGATTTATCACAGACTCCTCTGGTTTGTTGAGAAAAATAACATGATCCCACACACTTAAACTGGATTCAGGAAATACCACTCCTCAACAGATGCTTTCATTTTGCTAACAAATGCAATAAATGAATCTTTCTCAAAAAATAATATCCTAGTGGCAGCTTTCCTTGATTTTGAAGGAGCATATGACAATGTGAATCACCAAATCCTTTTGAATAAACTTGCAAACCTTGGAGTACCTCCTAAGCTAGTATCCTTTATTAAATCCTTCATAGAAGTGCGAAGTTTCATTGTTTGTGTTGGTTCAGCCTCTTCACCCCAAAATACAATATCCGAAGGCCTAGCTCAGGGAGCAGTCCTCGGATGCCTCCTATTTGCCCTAAATCTGTGGGACATGAACCTACCCCTCACGAATCTACAATATGCTGATGATTTGGTGCTATGGTTATCTGGCAACACCTTACAGATAGCACAGTCAAATCTGCAAAAGTAATTTTTCAGTTTGAAAAATTCTCTCAACATTCAGATTTACCCATTGCACCCACCAAGTCAAAAATAATCCAATTTCACAGGAAGCGAAACCATGTTAATGCAAAACTAACTCTAAATAAAACAACTATTCCAGAAGATAATAATATCAATTACCTATGTCTCATGCTTGACCAAAAACTTAATTTCTACCTCCACATTTCAAACACAATAAAAAAATGTTATAGAAAAGCAAATATACTAAAAAGACTTCTTTCCACGCCCTGGGGTTGAAAGGAGAAAACCTTACTTCAGTTTTATAAATCACATATAAGACCCCATATTGACTATGGGCTCATTGTCTATGGTGCATGTGCAAAGACCCAGATGCAAAAAATTGAAACAACACAAAATGATATAATACGTCTCATATTTGGTCTTAGGAAACCCACAAGCACCAAGTTTCTGCTTATGGAGAGTGGATTAGCAACAATAAGGGAGAGACGTAGGTTTCTCTTGATAAAACATCTTACAAAAATTGATTCAAATAGTTCACACACATTACATAATTGGTTAAGAAATCCATCCATGTATAGAGGTATTGCAGATGAGTATGCCAATATTCAAAAGAAGTTTCCTGTACCAGCAAAGTCTATTGCACCTACTTTCCCCCAATCCCCTCCATGGAATTGGTCATCTCCTATAATAAATACTGAATTTTCAAAATGGAATAAAGATTTAACCCCCATTGCTTTTGTTCAGAAAAAATTTGCAGAACTTAATACAATTACCTATAAAAATCACTTCCAAATGTTTGTTGATGGGTCAAAAATGAATGAGAAGGTTGCAAGTGGTGTTTTCCTTCCTCACCTGAAAATTGCAATGGGCGAGAGGTTATTTAATAATTTATCTATAATGTCTGCTGAGTTAAATGCCATAATCATGGCATTAGAACACCTTAAGCAAAACCAATCTTTGATTGAAAATTTGAATAATATTATCATCTATTCCGACTCTTTATCAAGCCTTGAGCTGCTGGCCTCAGCTCCTCAATATAAGTTGGACATTGACACTTATCATTGTCTCAGCATTATTGATAATCTTGCTTCAAATGGCATAAAAACTTACTTTCAGTACATTCCTAGCCACTCTGGCATAAGTGGTAATTATCAGGTTGATGAAATAGCAAAATATGCTATAAATATTGACCAGCCAAGTGGGAGACAAATCCCAATTAGAGATATTTACCGATGGAGGCTATCAGATATTAATTTTGATAAGATTAATCCTATCCTTTCCCCTTTCCCAATAAGTATCTTTCTAAAATTTATCATAGAATTCGTTCTGGAACAAATTGACTAAATTTCCTTGCATTCTCATATAAGCTTTCTAATTCAAGTGGATCAATTCCCCTGTCCCCTCTTTACAGGCATTGTAATATGAACAATGAAACAATTGACCATTGCCTATTTGAATGTAATATGCTGACGTCTGCACAACATACCTTGCTTTCTAAACTGTTAAAATACTTCAAACACCACAAAATCCCACTATCAGCCAAAAGCCTAGCCAACTATACCTGCACAGAGAGCATAGAAATTGACATCTATCATCTTATATTTGAACTCCTAGGGTCAAAAGATCTGCTGAAAGATATCTGAATATATCTAATGAGGCAATCAAGCCAGTAGCTCTGTAGCCCACAGAGTGAAGCAAAAGGAAAAGGGCTAAATAGTGTTACTGAAAAGCCCGCCTGCTGTAAAATAGAAGAAGAAGAAGAAGAAGCAGAAATAAAGTCAGATAATCTTCCAAGCGTAAAACTACCACAAATCACCGACAATATTGAAATGAAACTCAAAAGGAGCAAAAGATTAACTTGTGTAGTGGTGATGACAACTCCCATGCCTTGTCAAGACCAGAACGTAATTTGTACTTTACTGAAAACAAAAAATATTTTAAATATTTTCTCTTTTTTGACTTTACTAAACAAAAAATTCTTAAAACTTTAAGTAAAACATATTAGTATCTGTACACTGGACGGACAATCCACAGTCATTTATTTTTATTTATTTTTTTTTTAAAGCTTCAAGTGACTTTAGTCTGGAAGACCACCTAATTTCTAAGCTCCCTTAAGATAAAGCTTGTCCTCAACATCTTTTACACTATTTCGAAACAAGCTGAAGTGGCTGGATCCCCCAGCAAAAAATTTGTAGACTTGTTTTAAAACACTAAACATTTTGCGCGTCAAGGAGCTTGATTAACAGTATTGATCAATAATAATGTTCCTTATGCGGCTTAGGCATCTGAGGTATTGAACCGAGTCCGTTGATTTTGAATTGAATTTATCAAGTATTTTGCCAAATCGTAGCATTCAAATACCATTCTTTCTACAATGATACGACCCTTCCTTAAAACTCCTTTTTTCGACTCAGAATCTACAACGGTAAGTAAAGGCTCTTTAGTGGCTCCTCTCTATCAATGTACCGTACACCTGCAGCTAAACGCTCTTCATGGCTGACAGCGGATGTTTTGTCTGCAACGATACCAAATAAGTCACCATCATTAGCTTCTGCAATGATTTTTTGTAACTAGCTGTGTTCCAATAATGGCAATTGATTCATTATGACTTTTACCCAACAGATAGCTGGTGACCTTTGGCTTGTTCTGCTTTTTCATGCACTGGCCCATTTCAATGTTGTGTATCGAAAAAAGATTTGCTAGCTCACCGCAATTTCCTCTGTTATACTTCTTCCCACCAAATTGCAAGCCCTTGTTTACCTACAGTGGTGGTAACATCTAGAAACATGTATACAATGCGACGTCCTCTTTCCCTTTCTTCTTCTGACTCTATATCTTTCATTAGTTTCTCCTTGTTAACTAAGCTTGGCAATGATTTATCTCTCTTTATAAACAAATAATATCACCTACAGAAGCTTTGTGACCATTTCCTTAGAAATGAGCGACAAACACTACAGCCTTGGCACCCTTGCTTCGCATTTTGTGCTAGATTCTAGTTCCTGTTATAAATGAAGAATCTTTGTTTCTGTAGTCGTAGCCAGGTCCAGTTGGAAACAACGAACAGGCAAAACAGTAGGCTATATTTTTCACGACACTATCTATACTCTAGGTGCAGGTACTCATTGTACCAGTTTCTAACAAACTGCAACTCGTGTTAGGAACTCTGGGATTGGATTTCCTCGTTTATTGGAAAATTGACTTTTGGCTCAAACGGTCCTAGTTCAATAAGCTTCAGCTTCAGCTCTGAGTATGAAAGATTTTCTTTCCTAAGCCAGGAATCGTCCTCGACTCTTACGATTCCAGCTTGCTGTAAGTTTGTGGCCTCAGATTCAACTTCTTCCATTCTTGACACTTTTTGAGAAACGAATTTCTCTGACTGACTAATAACCCTGGTTCTATATTCGCTGATTGATCGTCCTGTGTCAAGCGCTTGTATTGCAGCGTCTAATTCCTTTTGTGACGGATTCTGACTTAACTATTGGTTTCATTTTTTTTGCTGCCTCAGTAAAGTCAATAATGCAAGAAAAAAGAGCGAAGATATTGCTGACTCCTACAGTTTCTTCGTGATCAATTTCTTAACAATGAGCTTTTTCCGAACTTGTTTTTTCTTTCGCCAGATTCCATGGTATCAGAACTGAGAGGATAAGCAACTTTGATTTTTTCATCCGAATCTTCTTCTATTAAGACTTTGATATTTGTCAAGAATGGACCAGGACGAACTTCCTCAACAGATGTCTGAAATATTACTTCGATTTTACTACTGGTGTTTGTCTGTATTTATTTCCCGCATTCGGAAATATTGAAAAGCCACAAAACAAATCAGAAAACTTTTTTAAGGAAACCTAACCATAACATATTAAACTTGAAAGGTAAATTCAAAACTATATTCTTCTTTGCTTCTTGCAGGCACTTTGGTAAACTTTAATTCAGTTCAGTTCAGTTCCAGTTTAAAGCAAACCTAAAAAGAAAAGAGAGTAAAAACCCAAAAGTAGAGAGCAATCTCAGACGTTTAAAGATCCGTGGCTTATTTATACTGCTATACCGTGTATGTATATTTAGGTTTAGTCCGATGTCACTTAAAAAAGACGCGACTTCAATAATTCAATCCTGTAGAAAAGACGATTTACCAGGACTAAATCACAAAAACCAAACTAAATTAAAATAAAAAAAAAGTTTACATATTAAAAGGACATGTTCACCGCCAGTTAGAAAAACTCATCTTTTGATCATATATAAGTAAAAATTAAGGGTAGATCTTTTGTAATTTTCCATAATATTATTGTAATTTCCTCGTTTATCAATGACAAATTATTGAGTGTTTCAATCAAATTTTTATATTTCATAATGCTTTAACAAACTAACCCTCGTTGATCAATTATCCCCTGAGTTATGTATTTTAACTTACTAGTATCCTCTTTGTGGCAAATTTTGATCTTTGAATTTTGATATTATGATAATTAGTTCTCTGCTGATGCCGTGTATCATACGGGTTCACTAAAACCCGAAGAAAAATTGAAGATCGTATATAATATATATATAGCCTACCGGAGTTGTATCATGGTCATACTTTATTTTAAACATGATTTAAGTAAAAACATAAAAAGTGACGCAACTTACATAATTTGATTACAGTGATGCTAAGAACTGAAATTAAATGTTTCACGTTGAGCCTAAAATTTCTTTTCTGTTTCTCAGGATTCTTTCTAAAAACAGGCATTGCCCATAAAATCTATAAACAAACTCTCTACTGTTCAAAAAAAAATTGTTTTCCTTTTTACCACATTTTACTTAACTTGCTTCCTTTGTCTATCTGAGACCAAAATCTGAGATGCTTATTTCGACACCTTGCTCTCATCCAATTTAGCTCAAAATTTATACACAGTTTTGCTTTACCTAACATTTTAATATTCTGATATATTTGAATCTCAAAAATATGTAATCATCGTACAATCTAAAAATTGAAAAATTTGTGAAAATTGTAGTCCAAGCATACCTTCGTCACTGCGGATATGGGCGTTTCTAATAGACGGTTCACTAGGCAACACACTCAAGCATTGAAGCTATTTTCATTCAAGCTATTTAGAGAAAACAGAGAATTCATCATAAAAAACAATGCAAATTCCTTATCTCGCCACTCGATAAACGTGTTGTTTCATAACAGGAAGAAAGTGTTTCGTCATTCATAAGTCTCAGTGGCAGATCCAAGGAGGGGGGGGCGAGGGGGCACCCCCCTAGTGTAGTCTTTAGTAGTTTAGTTTACTTAATTAACTCAAGTTTGCGTTAATTAAACTTTTTCATAACGCAAGTTTATCGGATCAACCTATTTGACATCCCCCCCCTAATTTTTTTACTGGATCAACCTATTTTGCACCCCCTCCCTTTAAAAAAATCTTGGATCCGGCCCTGATAAGTCTAATGTTTTACTAGATATTAATTAAATTAAAAAAGGTAGATATTGTTTGTCCACTTTTTCTGTAACTTAGTCCGTTACTTCAGAAGTAATTAGACAATCCTAAGTCAATTGTGTGTGCAATGTAAGAGATAAGAATTGAAATATTTAGCCCTTAAAAATCCTGTTGAATGTTTTGTTGTGTAAAATTTAAAACTATCGTTCATTAAGTCAAATATATAATAACATTTTTAATCAACAATAAATTTCTAGAAATATTGATAATAATTTTTTTGTGGATCAATTTCAAAATAAGACCAAAAGGAGTTAAGTAAATACTTTATATTCTTTAAAAGCAGCCAGATTTTACAAATGGACTAAAAACGGTAAAATAAATTATTTGGTTCTAAAAATTTGAAGAGAGGCTAGCAAGCCCCTCTTCAACCCTTTTTAGATGCTCCCTTCCCAACACTGGTCCAAATTTTTTTGGACCAGTGAAACACTTGCCGCAGGAGCTGTGAGGGTTATGTTATCCCGGGAGGCATAGTTATTTGACTTGTTAATATTTTGAACAAGAGGGCTCTTCTAAATTTTGATTGAATGTTGTGGAGGAAGGGCAGCTAAAAAAAAAAGAATGGAAGGATGACTGGGTGCCCTTTAACCACTTCTCAATAACCCCCTCAACATCTTCTGACAGTGTCAACGTAATAGCCTCAGCCGTTCTTGAGACCCTCCTTTTTGATAAACTAGATATACACAGTGCCTTTTGATTTAGTTTAACATACCCCTCTAGGTATTTATACCTTTTGACTATTTTGAACAAAGTGATAATTTACAGTTTTAGGTCAATGTTAAGCAGAGGAGGGAACTTAAAAAAGGTAAGGACGGATGGAGGCTGTTTGCCCTCTAATTCTTCTTCAACATCCCTTTAACATACCTAGAAAGTTCCATCTTAATTCCCTTAGCTGTTCCTTAGAGATTGCTGATATTTTCTTTTGACAACCAGCAAGCATATAGTGCGTTTTGATTATGTCGGCATACCTCTCAATATTTCCTTAAAGTTCCACCTTAATACCCTAAGCCTTTTTGGAGACCTAGAATGAAACATTCCCTCCACTTTGATCACTTTTAACTCTTAAAAAGGGCACTATAACTTCCGATTTTCAATCGAATGAGCCCCCTTTGAAATTTATACGACCAATCCTGCCAAATGAAGTACATCTGAGAAAAAAAAAAATACAGATAAAAGCGTAGGAGAGGGCTGGCTACCGTCCGATTACTTTTAACTGTTAACAAGGGCACAAGAACTGTTGATTTTCGATTGAATGAGCCCTCTATGAAGTTCATACGACAGACCCTTCCATACGAAGTGACTCTTTAAAAAAAAGAAGGGCCCTAAGGCTTCGATGAATTATTATCTGTCTCCCCAGCACAATTCCTATGGAAGGGCTGGTCGTATACACTACTAAAATTTGTTTATATTTGTCTTATACATTCGGCTCCTTTATCCCAAAGATTTAAGGATATACGTTTCGAGTCAATTGGGAAAAAATTTGCTCTCTTGCTAGGCCCTGTTCTCTGGAAAAATGATTTTTATCTTTTTCTCTCTGCATTTGGTTCTCTTTAGACCAAGAACTTAAGGATCAAAGCTTGGAGCAAATTGGACAAAATTGGCAAATTGGACACTTAGCCTTTTTTCAGCCCCGTTTTCGGGAGGCCTGTTCTCTAAATATTTGTTTTTGTATAATATCTATTTTTTGTCCCAAAGACTTATGGCTATAAGTTTAAGACTGAACAGCAGCACATAAGTTTAGGCTTATTACCAAGCCCCTGGTACCTTCTCTTTTTCAAAATATAATTTTTACTGGACATTTTACAACATGAACACTATCGCTATCTCAGTGTTTGTTTTTTCCTATATAAAGAGAGTTTACGGGGGCCAGCAGAAATAAAAACATGGGAGGTTGACGGATTGCATTCTAATCAGTTTATACCAGGAACAGGTCACAGAAAATGCCCGCTTTTTTTCGGATAATCCGTTTCCTATTCTACGACCATCTCTTCGATACGAAGTTTCTGGGAAACAAAAAAAAAATTATCCATAGGATGGGAGACACAGGGCTAATTACCCAGGCAACATTAGACAGTTGACTCTGATATACATTAAATTTTTTCAAATGAAAGTTAGGACCAACATTAAAACTTGAAGCGAAAGAAAATTATTTTGTATGTGAGGGAGGCAGCCCTTTCTCAACGCTTGCTCTTTCCGCCAAAGTCTTTAAGTTCTTAAGAAATACTCATTCAAAATCAACAGCTCTTGTTTTTGAGTAGACTTTCTTAAAGAATCAGGACAAAAAGTCAAAGTTTAGCGTAAAGAGCAAGGGCCACAGTATGATTTCTGTTTGTTTTAAGGTTTTATGTTGTTCCTTACTTTCAGCTGAAAAAGAATTTGTTTTTGCATTTAATTTCGAATCGTTTTTCAAATTATAACAGAAAATCCCCTCTTGTCCCGTGCAAACTTTACCCTGGAAATCCCTCCCTACAGAAACTTTCTTCTCTACGGAAAACTCTACCTGCAAAAATTACCCCACCCCGCAGAAAATTCCTCCAAAAATTTCCATATATTTCCCAATAACAAATTCTAAATGTGAACAATGTGGGCAATTTGTGTTACTTACATCCCTTTCTCCAGAGACTATGGAGGGTCATGTCATTGCCGAAGGTTCAGTTTTGGACCTTTAACTATGCTGAATCAAATGGTTATGTTAAAAATTCCGATTACGTGTCTTTTGGGAAAAACTTGGCACGGAAGATGAGCTATTGCCCTTTAATCTTCTTTGCCACTTAAAACGATTACTAGAACTTGTGATTTCCATTCTAATGAGCTCTCTCTATCGATCTTTGAAGACCGCTGGTTCGATGCGATCGCCTCTGGGGAAAAAACAACAAACAAAACAACACACGTCCGTCATCTTTCTTCTGCCAAAACAAAATTCCACATTTTTGTAGATAGGAGTTTGAACTACATTATAATTCGTTTATATGCTAAATATGATGATGTGATTGTTATTAAGATCGCTTGACCTTCTAGGGTTACACTTTTTTGAAAATCTAATAATTTTTTTCAGGCTCGCAGCGCTTGATGGGCATCAATTCTAATAAATTTAGTTTATTTGGACTCAGCCTAGAAATTCAACTCCTTTGATGCGTCTATTGTTATTAAAATTCATTTTTTTAGAGTTTATATTAGTGTTGAGCCGAGTCACTCATTACTTAGTTAGTTACTACGAAGTGCTTGATGTAGCTTCAAGTGTTTAATTATCGGTTTATCTACCGTGAGAATGTAAATTATGAGAATGCAATTAGGCAAATTTAAAAGGTTATATTCTAACGGAAAGGAGTAGAAAAAACAGTACTGCCTTAATGCCGCAAATACTGATATTTATACAAATTTCAAAAAACATCAATTGTATACAGAAGGCCGTGGTGTCAAAGAGAATGACTGCCGAAGTACTGGATATACAATTACAGATTTGCAAACTATGCTTTGAAAATAAAATTTGTCTATAGTGTCGTCTTTCTAAGTAATTATTTTTTTAAACTAGGATATTTTTTCACAAATAATCAAGGCTGTAGATAATCAAAGCTGTAACTTAGTAGAGAGCAAACTGCGGCCCATTTTAACCAAAAGATTAAAATGTATTTAGAAAAATATGTCTAGTGATAAAAATTACCATTTATAGCTGGTCCAGGAAGACGCATCCGTCATCTTTCTTTCGCCAAAAAGAAAAATACAAAATAACACATTTTTGTAAATAATTATGGTTTCGATCAATCTTAATACTAAATGCTATTCTGAAAACAAGTTACAGGAATTTTGAAAAAGATTCTGAAACGCCTGAAATATGGTGTCAGATCAGAACGAAAAGCACACGATTGGGATCCCCATTGTCAAACCTAACCCACGGAACCTATAGCCCCACACCTCGAGCAACAAAGAGAATAACTTTTTTGGCATGGGTAGTACTGATATGTCCTCTTTTTTTCTTTTTTCTGCTTTATTTTTTTTCGTCACTAGTGGAGCCCTGAATTTTCATAAAGAGCTGTTTAAGCACTTATTCCAAGTCTAATTTTTTTTTTATCTAATTGCATTTTACAAATTGACTCGATAACGCCCTCATAAAGCAAGGTAAGGAGGGTGTAAGTAAGGAGCGACCCGGCTCAATTAAAAGTTCTAGTTTCCTTTTAAAGTGACCAAAAAAATTGGTGGGCAACTAGGCCCCCTCCCACGCTGATTTTTCTCAAATTCACCGTATCAACATTTTAAGATAGCCATTTTGTTTAGCATAGTCGAAAAATCGAATAACTATGTCTTTGAGGACAGTAAAAACCGTCTATGGAATTCTGAGCCTTGTATACACCTTTTCAAAGAGATTCAGAGCTCCCTCACATGACCTTCTGGATTTGCCTAGACATATAGCAATTTCAATGCTATTTGCTTGCCTGTATAGCAATTTCAACATTATTCTGGACCTTGCATAACGTGTTATGAAGAACAAGTTGCGAAAGGGTTACCCAATTTACTTCTTAGTGTTAAATGACAGATTTTCAAATACGATCATTTTGAAAAGCAGACAAAAAAATTGGACATTATAATCATAATTATTTGATTAACATTTAAAAAGGGAAATGAGATATGTGATCTGTATAATACACAATTGATGTTTGATAAGTATTGTCAATTTAAAATAGTATCTAACTTTCCATGTGTTCCCCCATTTTTGAGGGGTAGGAGATAACTTAATTTATTCAGACAATGAACGATATTAATTAATGTTTTGAATAATAGGAATGATCGGAAATGTTTGATTAACATTTGCAAAAAAAAGGGGTAATGGGATTTGCGAATTGGAGGAGACGGGAT
>NW_028297489.1:0-14586 GCF_049724085.1 Artemia sp. Qi Xiang Cuo
ATTCCAACTCTTGCATTTCAATGAAAGAAATTCACAATGAAAATATAAAACTTTATTTACTGTATCTCTGTCATTTTGAAACGTCACCTAACGAAACTGAAATATTCAATCTATTGAACATCAACTAAATAAATTAAAAATACCCTTTTTACCATTTATTTACTGTAGCTGTGTCAATTACCTCCGCAACTAAAAACTACTTAAATATAAAAACTATTTAATTTAAACTAAAGAAATTAAAAATGAACATTGAAAAATCAAGAAAATGTAACTGTGACAAGGTAAACCACGACCAAACACTACTGAAATATTCCAACTCTTGAATTTCAAAGAAATAAATTCAAAATGAACTATTAAAAATAAAGAAAATGTAACTGTGACAAGGTAAACAGCAACATAACACTACTGAAATATTCCAACTCTTTCATTACAACGAAAGAAATTCAAAATGGACTATCAAAAATAATGTGAATGTAACTGTGACACGGTAAACCGCAACAACACACTACTGAAATATTCCAACTCTTGCATTTCAACGAAAGATATTCAAAATGAACTTTGAAAAATTAAGCGAATGTAATTGTGACATGGTAAACTACAACAACACACTACTAAAATATTCCAACTCTTGCATTTCAACGAAAGAAATTCGAAATGAACTTTGAAAAATCAAGAAAATGTAACTGTGACACGGTAAACCACAACCAAACACTACTGAAATATTCCAACTCTTGCATTTCATAGAAATAAATTCAAAATGAAGTTTGAAAAATCAAGTGAATGTAACTGTGACATGGTAAACCACAACCAAACACTAGTGAAATATTCCAACTCTTGCATTTCAACGAAATAAATTCAAAATGAACTTTGAAAAATTAAGGGAATGTAACTGTGACAATGTAAACCGCAACCAAACACTACTGAAATATTCCAACTCTTGCATTTCAACGAAAGAAATTCAAAATGAGCTTTGAAAAATAAAGAGAATGTAACTGTGACAAGATAAATCACGACAATACATTACTGAAATATTCCAACTCTTGCATTTCAATGAAAGAAATTCAAAATGAACTTTGAAAAATCAAGAAAATGTAACTGTGACAAGGTAAACCGCAACCAAACACCAGTGAAATATTCCAACTCTTGCATTTCAACGAAAGAAATTCAAAATGGACTATCAAAAATTAAGTTAATGTAACTGTGACATGGTAAACCGCAACCAAACACTACTGAAATATTCCAACTCTTGCATTTCAACTAAAGAAATTCAAATGTACTTTGAAACATGAAGGGACTGTAACTGTGACAGGGTAAACTACAACATCACACTATTGAAATATTCCAACTCTTGCATTTCAACGAAAGAAATTAAAAATTAACTATGAAAAATTAAGGGAATTTAACTGTGACATGGTAAACTACAACATCACACTACTGAAATATTCCAACTCTTGCATTTCAACCAAAGTAATTCAAAATGAAATTTGAAAAAAAAAGATAATTTAACAGTGACATTGTATAAGACTACCACAAAATAATGAAATATTACAAATCTTGCATTTAAATGTAATAAATTCAAATGAACTTTGAAAAAATCAGACCTTTGGAGGGGGGAGGGGCCGGGGGCAGGGGGTCGTTCTGTGTCTCAATGCACAAAAAAGTATAAAAAATGGGGAGGGAATGGGGGGGAGGAGAGGGGAGGAGGAGAAAGAGGGAGGAGGAGGAGGAGGAGGTGGGAGGAGGTGGAGGAGGAGGAGGGAGGAGGTGGGAGGAGGAGGAGGAGGGAGGAGGAGGAGGAGGAGGAGGATGAGGAGGAGGGAGGAGGAGGAGGTGGGAGGAGGAGGAGGGCCGGGGGAGGGCCTTTGGGGCACAGGGAGGGCCTTTGGGGCACAGGGAGGGCCGTTGGGTGGCGGTGGGACATGGGGGGACCGGGGGAGGGCATGGGGGACCCCGTGGGGCGTGGGTGAGCCCGAGGGGCCGGGTGGGGGCCCGGGGCGGGCCGTGGAGGGGCTGGGGGGGGCCGTTGGGGGCGCCGGTGGCCCTTTGGGAGCTTGGGGGACCTTTGAGTGTCCGGGGGCAGTTGGGGGCCTGGGGGCCATTGGGGGACCGGGGGAGGGCCTTTGGGAGCCCGGTGGACCTTGGAGGACCGGGGGCTTCCTTCGGGGTGGGGGTAGGAGGATTGGAACCCTTTGGGGATGGGGTAGAGGACCTCACAACACTGTTCAAATGGAACTTGTGTATTATAACGACCACAGAGTTTCACCCTCAAATTCTCTTCTAAAACCTTTCCTAAAATCTTCTTTCAAAATGTCTCTAACTGTTTCGCCGAAATAATCCCATAAAATGGATAAAACGGTTTCGCCCAAATAATCCCTAAACGTAATTTTAGCGTGTTCCTTTTGTATGGCATCTCTGTGCTAACGCATTTCAAATTTCTAGGAAACCCTTTCCTACGTTAATCTCTTCACCTCATAAATGTTCCTAGCTAAACTTTTAGGGTTTCGTTAGAATATCAATTTATCTCTCCGACTTAAAGCTCCGTGAAGCCGTATTTAAAAATAGAATTTCTATCTCTTTAGACTCCCGCATAATTCCAAGATAACAAGTGATGTCAATTATAATTCCTGACACTAAAGATCAATGAAGCCCTATTTGAAATAGAATATCAATTTTTCTCTCTGACCTAAAGAACTTTTATCCATCAGACCTAAGATTAAAGAAGCCTTAATGTTTCTTAATTCTCTCCTTCGTGAATCAATAATTTCCCCTAGCGATTATGTAAATCAAGTTCACAGGTGCTACTCGTGACAGGACCACGTGGTTTATGGTTTTCCAAGTGAGAAAGTTCCTGTTTTTTCATTCTCACTGAGAAAACCATAAAACAGACATGAATTGCTGTTGACATCCAAGTGAGAAAATTCCTGTTTTTCAAATTCTCACTGACAAAAACCATTAAACAGACATGAATTGCTGTTGACAACCATAAATGTGACAAAATTCATGTTTTTCAAATTCTCACTGACAAAAACCATAAAACATCCATAATTTGATGTTGACATCCGAGAAAAACATCAAATAAATCGAACAAAACACATATCCATCCATGAAAACAACCATAAATGTGACAAAATTCATGTTTTTCCAAGTGAGAAAATTCCTGTTTTTTCATTCTCACTGAGAAAACCATAAACCACGTGGTGGGGTCCGGGCTGGTACCCCCCCTTCTACTTCCGCCACTGGAGCGACCCGGCTCAGTAGTAACCGAAACTCTAAAAAACGGAATGGAAAGTTACGGAATGAAAAGTTACAAGCCGGAAAAAATTTGCCTTATTTTCGAAAAAAGGGGGAAACACCCCCTAAAAGTGATAGAAACTTAACAAAACCAAACAATCAAATCCAGCGTAACAGAAAACCCTACTGTAGATATTTCAAGCTCCTATCTGCAAAAATGTAGAATTTTGTATTTTTTGCCAGAAGAAAGATGTGTTTTTTTTCAGGGGTCATCAGATGGATCCGGTAGTCCTAGAATATCGTGAGAGGCCTCTTTCGAACGAAAATTTAAAAGTTATAGTGCTCTTTTTAAGTGACCAAAAAAATTTGAGGGCAACTTGGCCCCCTCCCACGCTCATTTTTCCCAAAGTCATCCAATCAAAATTTGCATATAGCCATTTTGTTCACCATAGTCGAAAATCTAATTAATATGTCTTTGAGGATGACTTAGTCATCCACAGTTCCCGGGTGAAGGACTGCAAGTTATGAACTTTGCCCATTGTTTACATGTAGTATTGGTTATTGGCAGACGTTTTCAGGAGATATTTTTTCTGGGTGGGGGGGGGGTCGAAGGAGGGGATTACGTGGGAGGATCTTTCCCATGTAGGATGTTTCCTTGGGGGAAGGGACATTACAATGAAAAGGGCGCCGGATTTCCCAGCATTGTTTAAAAAACGATCAGAAATTAAATAAAAAAACAAGTTTTTCAACTGAAAGTAAGGAGCAACATTAAAACTTAAAACGAACAGAAATAGTTACGTATATGAGGGGGCTCACACCCTACTCAATATTTCGCTATTTAAGATAAAGTTTTTTTTTTAGTACTTTCAAAAGAGCTATCTATTCTAACTAAACAGCCTTTGTGAATGGGATTCAGGAATTTGTACTTTGAACAAAATTCAAACTTTAGCGTAAAGAACGAGGTATTGATTATGGGCCAAACCCCCTCATATACGTAATAATTTCTGTTCGTTAAGTTTTAATCTTGCTCCTTACTTTCATTTGAAAAAACTTGTTTTTTTTATTTAATTTCATTAAGAATCCAGTAAACACGCGAAGAACCGCGTCTAGAATCTAATGAAATCCTAATGAAAAACAGGCTTCCGCTGCCTTGTAAGTTATTCCTTACTCCATGAAAAATGTTTGAACTTCAGTTTTTTGGGGGTTGAAGGGACAGAAAAAGGTAAGTGGGTTCTGTTAGGTTACGTACTTAGTATAATCTATGCTTTACCCCAACCCCCTAATGTGCAAATATATAGCCCAAATTTGTTTCTAAACTATTATTTTTTCATGCTATTTTGTATTATTTCAGAAGCATTAACGAAACTTACTTCTCGTGTGTTTTCTGGATTCTTAATAAGTACAAACATAGGTAAACACTGGTCCCATCTTTAGGGGAAGGACATTTAAGATATAGTTATTATCGCTTCACTAGGACATTATTTGGTAAATATTGAGATGACTATGATTCTTTCAAGAATATATAAATATGAATAAAAAACAACCGAAAACATTTTATTCACTTTTTGTGGCTGGTGAGTGGCCTTTGAAAATTCCCTGAAATTCCCTCAGTGAACTTGATTTTTTTTTTTTTTTTTATAGAAATAAAAGGGTGACGGAGCAAGGCAGGGATAAATTGTTTAAATGACTTGACTAGGCTAGTGAAATTTTCAGATATCTTTTACTCTTGAAAGATCTGCCAGCTCCGAGAGGTGAAAAAAAAATATTTTGGTTTTTGATTCTGCATCGATTGATACAAAAGGTTTAAAAAACACAAATCTCCAGTTATCTGAATAGCCAAGTAGGCCCATGTTTTTTTTTTTTTTTTTTTTTTTTTTTTTACTTTCGCTAGAGTCGGACAGGATACGTTGGTTCAGGGCATTTCGCTAAATCAGAAAGTTGAGCTTAGTCCATGATTGGAATCGTACAAGGTAGATTCAACAATCTACAATGTGAAATATACAAACCAATCATTGTAGATAATGGGCTTTTTGCCATCTTGGAAAGTAGACTAGTTGAGCTAGGCAAATGAAACTTTCAAGCAGTAGCGATTTAGGCCTCATAATTTTTTTGGGGAGGGGTATACCTTTTATATAAAATAAAAGGATTTTAATGCCAGAAACCCCCTACCCAGGCCTAGAACTGCACCTACCTTCAAGGATGGGTCCAGAGCCTAAATTATGCAAGAAGGGCTTTTCAAGTAGGCTATCCAACTTTGCCCATTCCTTCTCCAAAAAGCAGTGACTTTCGATAAACTTGGATTAAAAGTTTTATACTTTCATGGAAGATGAAGATGACTTACCATCTGAATCAACTACATCTGAAGATACTTTCGGTACTTGTCGGTTACATAAAACACACTCAAGAATCTCGATCGCAAATGACGCGAGCATGAGACAAGAAACTGGTCAACCAACTTCTTTTAGCTTTGGCTGAGTTGGAAAATAAATTATAGCTACATGTTATTTAAGTATTTAGTTGGTATTTTGGTCGGGTTAGGTTAGAATAGGTTTGTTTAGGTTACATATTTAATATATACTTTGCTTAACCCCCCCCCCCCCCCCAATGCGCAAATGTATAAACCAAATTTGTTTCTAAACTATTATATTTTCATCACAATTTTGCTTATTTCATTAGCATTAACCAAAATTCACTTCTCGAGAGTATATTATATAACCGACAAGTACCATACTTTCCAGAGTCTGTAACGATATGTTACCTGACTTTTCCTTAAAGTTTGACTTAGAGGAGGCTATGCTCCTCTTGGCCTGTAGGTCTTGGCAAAGCGGTTCCTAATGATCGAACAGGACTCTGTAGGCTAGGTCTGCCAAATTTGATTTTTTTTTTTTTCGAAGTTAGGACCAACATCCATATTATCTTCCTTATTCGAAGTTAGGCATGAGGATAAAAAGACAACTCCAAAATCAAGTTACAGCAATAATAGTGGGTAAGCATGTTTCTGAAACTTGGGTACTCCAAAAGTCTCTGGATGATTTATATTATGGCTTTAGAGTCACTTATAGGGCTTCATTGACCTCTTATAAATAGGCCTAGGCTTATTTCCAAGTTTATGAAATTCAGAGCCCTTGGGGGGATGAAAGGGGTTGATTTGGTTACATGAAAGCACATTCCCAGACTTTAGGTTGGACTGTATAGCCCCCCCCCCCGTCCCGTAAGTTCATTCACCTTGCTCCAGGGGTTTCAATTGGGGAGGGGTGTGTTTGCTTTCCACCCTAGATTCTGAAAATACCTTTATGGGCATTTTCATTGAAAAACTATTGCTTTTAGTATTTTCATCGAAAAAATTGAAAATACAACAAAAGCCTCCCTTCCCAAGATTTGAAAAGTAATTTTACACCTCCATCTCTACATGTTCCGGAACTGAAACCATAACTAGACTAGATCAACAGCTTTCCAAGATACCAAAAAAACTCTTAGCAAGTTTTAACTAAAAAACTCGAATGTCTTTTCGGGATTAAAAAAAAAAAAAATCAGTAAATTTTTTGGCCCAATCATGTTTCAGTGTCTCTAAATTTAGTAAATATTTTTTTTTTTTTTGCAAATGCAACCTCAGACAGCAAGGGCGGGTAAATATCTACCAAATCATATTATTGAGTCAGGACTAAAGTGAATACACCATTCGATGCTTTTTTTATGCTGATTACGAATATACGAATAAGGGCGTGCCCCCCTAATGTGCAAATATATACCCTGAATTGGTATACATAGGGGATGGGGTAATATTCATTACCGACAAAATGATTATTGTAGGCTATTTGGAAAGAACATAAAAAAAGGCATCGAGTGGTATGTTTACTTTATTCATAAGTCAATAATATGAACAACGAAAAGTTTACCCCCCTGGATACGGCCTTGTTAGACAGGGTTACGATAACCTACACTTCAGGATGTGAAAAATGTAAACTTGGATTTTTTCGTACAATATATTTACAATTCTAAAAAAAAATAAAAGTTTTAAAAGGCTTACTCCTTGATCCATCTTGTCTACACATTTGATTATTCATCAGTATCTATTATATTTGCTTATCATAAATTGTACTTCTTTTTGTATTTTATTGTTATTCTTATTATGTCTCTTTCACAGCTTAGCACCTACTGACAGATCTTTGTGTTGCATTGGTGAATACCGACAGGCTAACTTCTGGGCGGTTTAGATGATCCTCGGAAACGCACGACTAATTCGAGGTAATGTACATTCTGAAGAGGTGATCTTTATGGTGATTTTCTTTTTCTTCAGTAGTTAAATTCAAGTTAATGGGTAGTTAAATTTGCAGTAAAGGCTATGTTCGATCTAGTTAATTAAATTAAAGCTCACATGTCTAGGTGAAGATCATTGGAAAAATGGTGTGTCGAAACTTGCAGGATACATTTGCTTCCATTTTACAGACTGCACTATGGCATGACCCCTCCCGAAGTGGGGAATAAAAAATGAATTTAAGTATTATTCGCATGATTAATAAATAGGATACTTTCTTTGTTTGCGTCTGAATAAGACCAACTTTTGTGTTTGCTGTGTTTACGAACTCGGTGTTTATTTCAAAAAGAAATAATTTGAAACATTTTTCTGAAGTTCTTCACTTTTTAATTTCTATTGAGACGAAAAAATTTTAGCAGAATTGGTACTCCTATGTTAAACGGACTCTTTTATATATTGCTAGTTTGGTTAATGCTAATAAAATAAAATAGGATGAATATATAATAGTTTAGAAACAAATTTTGGCTATATATTTGCACATTAGGGGGTGTGTGTAAAGCATAGCATATATTATTACGTAACCTAACCTAGGTACCTCCCTCCCCCTAAACCCCCAAAAACAACAGTTTAAATATAGTTCTTGCCTTTGTTTATATCCCACAAGCCAGCGTAAACCAGTTTTTCATCACGCATCTCGGTCTATTTCGTGACTGGTTTGCATTGCAGTATATAAAAGAGTCCGTTTAACATAGGAGTACCGCTGAATTTTCCCAATTGATATTATTAATCAAATAATATCTTGGGATGTATAAATGGTTATCAGTTTCAAATATCTGGCTTCAAACCCAGCATAGTTGAGTGAACGGTTATCATGTTTTCTGGGATCATATTTCATAACTATTATTTTACTACACTCATAACCACTTGACTATCTCTCACGTTAACAAAATAAGAAATTAAGAAACAAAATAAAAAATAATTACTATTTAAATGGAATCGATCTTATTTTAATATGTGTGAATTTTGGGTACTGTTCTAAAATACAGGACACATGCAAGAAGAGAAGTTTGGTTAATGCTAATGAAATAAAACAAAATAGGAGGAAAATATAATAGTTTATGAACAAATTTTGGCTATATATTTGTATATTGGGGGTTGGGGGTAAAGCACAGCATATATTAAATACGTAACCTAACTGAACCTAGCTACCTTTTAGTCCCCCTAAACCCCAAAAAACTAAAGCTTTAATATTTGTCACGGAGTGAGCAATATCTCACTATGCAGCGGAAACCTGTTTATCAATAACGGCGTTTAGATTTCGATGCGGCCTTTCTTTCGTGTGTCCTGGATTTTTGCACAGTACCGAATTTCGTTCAGCAAGTCATTTTATTTTACTGGGATCCCATCCATTACTTTCTAACTCGCTACTTCAACGTTTAATAGGACACATCCAAAGAGCAAAATTATAAGCTAGGTCTACTTCTGTTACTACTCCTCTTAACAACTCCCTGCATCTAACTCGCTACTTCAACATTTAATAGGATACATCCAAAGAGCAAAATTATAAGCGAGGTCTACTTCTGTTACTACTCCTTTTAACAACTCCCTGCAGCACCACGCTGCCTGAGACCGGCATATCTGCTCACGCTCCTCCTCCACCCCGACCTATTCAAAGCTTCTCTCCTTACCCCCTTACATGAATTTCGGTAGTTATGAACTATATGTAACACACGCGCTATAGTGTATAGGGAAGTTGCTTAAGAAACTAGTCAAATGGGTTTTTTCAATGGGCAATTCCTATGCTGAGGATTGCAAACCGCGGTTTGTCATTGTGGTTTACAACACTTAAACTGTTGTTTTTCGGGGTTGAGGGGGGAAAAGTACCTAGGTTAGGTTACGTATTTAATATATGTTATGCTTTACCCCCACCCCCCTAATGTGCAAATATATAGTCGAAATTTGTTTCTAAACTCTTATATTTTTATCCTATTTTGTTTTATTTCATTAGCATTAACGGAACTTCAATTTTCGCGCTTGTTACAGATAGTACATAAGTACCTGAATTTCTTATTTCCTTTAAATCTTCCTTACGCCCTCCTCCAATCCCAGTTGGGGTAGCCTACTTTTTGTTTGACCCCAGATACATGGCCAAAAAGCACAATCTTTTGTAATCTGTCATCCTTCAAATGCAAAACTTTCCCTAGCCCTGTCAACTTTCCTTTGATTTTACCTCTAGAAAGTGCAATCGAGCCACGTTTTTCAGCCACGGTCAGTCAAACGGGTACCTAAAACCATCCGTTCACAGCTGCTCTTGAAAAAAAAAAAATTAACGTCCTGAGACCAGAACATAGAAATATTTTTTATCTGTAAAACGTTTCCTAGCCATCACCAACTTTCTTTCATTACAGGCAAGCTCTAGAAAGTGTGATCGAGCAACGTTTTTTTATACAACTTGCTGTTTAACATGCGGTATATTAAACAGGTGATTCAGCTCCTCTAAAAAAATAAATATTTTACCCTCTAAGACCTGAATATACAAATACTTTTCTGATTTGTGGTGAAGGGATTTTCCTGTTCTTAAGACACGAAGCTCAGTTTTACTTAGGAGTTCTTCCTTGTCATTATCTTGACCTTATGGATCTAAGACACTTCATCACGACACTTCGGTTCCATTGAAACTGAACCACCGTGTAACTGAACCTCAAGCAACTGAACCTCTGTAACTGAACCACCGTGCAACTGAAACACCGTGCAACTGAACCACCGTGCAACTCAATCATCGTGCAACTCAACCCCCGTGCAACTGAACCCCCGTGCAACTGAGCCCCTGTGCTTGTAAACCCTCATGCAACTGAACCCCTTTAACTGAACCCTCGTTCAACTCAACCCCCGTACAACTCAACCCTCGTGCAACTCAACCCCATTTAACTAAACCCCTGTGTAACTGAACCACCATGTAACTGAACCCCCGTGCCAGTGAACCACCGTACAACTTAACTACCGTGCAACTGAACCACCGTGTAACTGAACCCCCGTGCAACTGAACCACTGTACAACTGAACCACCATGCAACTGAACCTTCGTGTAACTGAACCCTCGTGCAACTCAACCACCGTACTCACATTGGGTAAAACACAAGTTAGAATCTTTACATGTTCAACCTTGTTGGAATTGTTTGTTTTTTTAAGTCTTTGTATAAATTACTGTCAAAATGATTTATAAAAATGCTCTGTTTTGTTGTCGCAAAAAAAAAGAAAATCGGACGTCATGAACTCTTAAATCCAGATTTATTTCTCTGTTTTATATCTATTAATTGGGGTTACCTTCACCCTATCACTTTCCGTGGGTCTAAGCGTTTACCCCCCTCCCCCGCGGACCAATTCCCCTCCACCCGCGGCAACCCCCGCGCTGGGAAAATACCCCCCTCGTAGAAATCATGTTTTTAAAAATTTAAAAATCTTCTTTGAGTCGTGTTATTTTTTAGTTTAATTGATAAGTTCTAAGGGAAGTGGAAAAAAGGAATTTATGTGTAATTCTTGGCCCCCCCCCCCTCGTGCAAATACTTTCTTCTCATTAAGGATCCTCCAGAAAACCCCCACACAAAATTTTTTTGTATGTTTCCCAATGACAAATACTATCTGTAAGCAATAGACAAATCAAAAAAACTTAAAAAGGAACTGAAACTTCTGGAATGGGGTTATTTGATTTTTTTTGTAGCTAGGAAGAGACGGAGATACCTCAAAGGGTGCATTTTGATGCAAAAGACATCTCAGCTCTAACTAAGCCTTCAAATAAATACAGAATTAGCTCTAAGGGAGAGATAACAGGAGGATGGAGGTAGAAATTGTTTGACAATCCCCAGGCATTTCTAGTTTTTTTTTTTTATAAGCCGAAAGTGATTGGAGACTAACCAACCACAAGAGTTTTTTTTTGGGGGGGGAGGGGGTTCCACGGGTAGGTATTTTCTAGGAGGGGGGGGGGGTATTTTCCACGAGGTGTTATTTTCCGCGGGGTGTTTTCCTTAAGGAATGTTTTTTGTGGGGGGGGGGGGATAAACGGCGGCTCTCACCGTCTAAATACTTTAAATTTTTTTTACCACTTTCCTTATTTTGTTGCTTTCATTTTGTTGTATTTTCTACACTCGTAGTTCTTTATCGTTTGGTTTGAAAAAGGTTAATTACTTACTTCAGTGTAGTCGTTCAGTTGCACGATGGTTCAGTTACACGAGGGTTCAGTTGCACGGTGGTTCAGTTGCACGATGATTCAGTTACACGGTGGTTCAGTTGCACGGTGGTTCAATTGCACGGTGGTTCAATTGCACGGTGGTTCAGTTGTACGGTGGTTCAGTTGTACGGGGGTTCAGTTGCACGGGGGTTCAGTTATACCGGGGTTTAATTACACGGGGGTTCAGTTAAATGGGGTTCAGTTGCACGGGGGTTTAGTTACACGAGGGTTTAGTTAAATGGGGTTCAGTTGCCCGATGGTTCAGTTACACGAGGGTTCAGTTGCACTAGGGTTCGGTTATAGTGGGGTTCGGTTGCACGGTGGTTCAGTTAAACGGTGGTTCAGTTACACGGTGGTTCAGTTACAGGGGTTCAGTTGATTGGTTCAGATACTTCAACTCGTGGAAGGCACTCGCTAGTACTGCAGTAACAAAATGATGAAACAAACGCACAGTCTAGTTTTTATTGCGTCTCCAAACGATAATACGCTAACCATGCGGTCAGCGATATCAACACCACCCATATAGGTGTTGTAGTCTAATAATACTCGTGGACCTTTGACCAACACGCATAACCCAGAGTGCTTGTCATATCGTTTGACCTCCGTCTCATTTTCTATGTCTTTGCAATCTGAAGCTAAAAGCCCCTTTGTTATCATACTATTGAGCAACGGCTACGAATTCTGTCTGAGCGCATATGGGCCATGGGAGCTCCTCAGCCATTTTTTTCATTCTTGTTTTAGGTTAAAAATATTGAGCCATTGGCAGCAAAACAGTTTTTTGTTACAGTTACATTCTTTTTTTTTTTTTTTTTTTCTTTTTCTTTTTTTTTTAATCCAGCATTGTCAGTAGCTTGGCAGAAGTAGAAAATCTGTCAAAATATTTATCTATCTTCTGGTAGGGTCTTGGACAGGGCCAGCACAATTTCCCCTGACAAACTACGAAAATGAGACGGAGGTGAAACGATGTGACAAGCACTCGGGGCTATGCGTGCTGGATGTACCCGTAGACTGTCTCCGAAAATCGAGCAAAGTAAGACAGAAACGACGGGATGGATAAGATCCTTCAGATAATGAAAGGTGCAGTTACAAGATAAGTAACGATAATATTATAAAATAAATCAAAAATCTTTTTCCGAAATACAACTAGAAGACGATAGAAAAATCATTTTCTAATTAAGATAAACTTTTAATTGGTAATTTATGTAGGAAAGCTAAACAAAGTTAATTAAACAACCAGTCATAATGATATTCAACTAACATGAAAATCCAGCAAACTCTAAAGCCAATTAGATTTAGCTTCCTCTAGCTCTAAAGCCACGCTGTAAAGCCAGTTAGTTTTAGATTACTCTACTGGAACCAAGTGTGCACAGAAGGAGACAGGGAGGTTTTTGAGGCTCCACTAGAACCATTTTGTTAAAACTAATTGATAGTAAAACTGTCTATGTGAAGTCTAGGATTGAAGATTACTCCTAATTTTTCTTAGAATTTATTCCTAAAACTTTTATTGTTTTCTCGATTCTTATCTTTGCTTTTTTTCATCTCCAAATTCAAGCTTTTCTGAGTTAGCAAAATAGGAACTAAACGACACAAAAACTTTTTTGAAAAAAATTGTGAGTGGACTTTAAGGGAAGAACCTGTTAAAGCACTAAAAACTTGTCTAGAGGGCATAGTCTTTGCATATGAAATTCTGTGAGGGAGAGTCCACAGACGGGGACACCCGGTCTCAGGAGGTTAGCAAATCTCCCGCCGCCTTTCAAAGCGCCCATGTTCAGGGGCGTAGGGAGGGGGGAGAAGGGGGGAAGCTTCCCCCCTAGACCTTCAAATTTACATTAGATATGGCTGAAGAAGCAGATGGTTGGAAAAGCAGTTGATAAAAGACCCTCCATCACACTATCGACTGTCCCCCCCTAGACAATATGCTGCCTTCGCCCATGCCCATGCTTCAGAACCGTACTGGACCAATGTCATTACCGTAGCACCATCTTCACTAAATAATCTCTACTATCAAAGCTAGGACTGAATGAATGAATTCTCTTTTTGTCGAAAGAATTTCGACGAAAAAAATTTCTGAAATTAGTATCCCTTTACATCCGATTCCGATTTCTCTTCCTGATGAATTACGTCAGGATTTATGAGAATAATTCAGAATCCAGGTTAGTAGAAAGGGGGTTCCCACTCCGACGATTACCAAGCGGTTGATAGTTTTGTCACTTAGAAATAAAAAACAGGAATTTTCTAACTTGAAAAAACATTAATTTTATAAAATTGGTGTTTTTTTTCTTTTACATGTATTTGTGTTTGTAAATATATTTTATTTGTTTAATTGATGTCAACAGAAATTCATGTCTGTTTAATGGTTTTTGTCAGTGAGAATGAAAAAACAGAAACTTTCTCAAATTTATGGATGTCAACAGCAATGTATGTCTATTTTATGGTTTTTGTCAGTGAGAATGGAAAAACAGGAACTTTCTCACTTTTACGGTTGTTTTCTTGGATGGTTATGGGTGTTGATAAATTTATTTGATGTTTTTCATGGATGTCAACAGCAATTCATGTCTGTTTTATGGTTTTTGTCAGTGAGAATGAAAAAACAGGAACTTTCTCACTTTGATGGATGTTTTATGGTTCATTGTCAGTGAGAATGGAAAAACAGGAATTTTCTCACTTTGATGGATGTTTCATGGTCGATTTATTAGTTGTTGTTTGTGCAGGTGTAATGACATTGGGGTGATTTACATAATCGGTGGGGGAATTATTGGTTCACGAATGGGGAATTAAGAAACAAACATGGCTTCATTGTTGTTTGGCTAACCTAACCTGAGAAATTGATTTACATAATCGGAGGGGGAATTATTTGTTCACGAAAGGGGAATTAA
>NW_028297490.1:0-14541 GCF_049724085.1 Artemia sp. Qi Xiang Cuo
TAAAGTGCACAAATCTCTTGCACTTAAAATGCTACGTTGAAATTTCACAGACTTTATACCCGTCTTTTTCATTGCATTCAGCAACTTTAAACGTAACAATCAATTTTAGAACTTCTTTCCTGAGTGACTTTTTTCCTCTGGAATTTGGTCCCCTTTCTATTTTCCAAAGGATTTTTTTTTATTTATTTTGTATTTTAGTTTCTGAAAGCCCCAAAACTGTTTTTTTCTATAGATGAAATGCATAAATTTCCTGCTCAAGAAATGCCACGTTGGAATTTCACGGACTATATTCCTTCCTTTTTCATTGCCTTCGGAAACTTCAAACGTAACAATCAATTTTAAAACTTCTTTGCTGGGCGACTGTTTTCCTCTGGAATTTTGTCCCCTTTCTATTTTCCAAATGATTTTCTTATTTATTTCATGTTCATTCATTCCCTAAAATTTCTGAAAGCCCCAAAACTGTTTTTGTTTTAGATAAAGTGCGCAAATTTTTTACTCCAGAAATGCCGCGTTGGAATTTCACGGACTTTATACCCTTCTTTTTCATTGCCTTTGGCAACTTCAAACGTAACAATCAGTTATAAAACTTCTTTCCTGAGTGATTTTTTTTTCTCTGGAATTTTATCCCCTTTCTATTTTCCAAAGGATTTTTCTTATTTATTTTGTATTTTAGTTTCTGAAAGCCCCAAAACTGTTTTATTTTTTTTCTAGATAAAGTGCATAAATTTCCTGCTCAAGAAATGCCACGTTGGAATTTCACAGATTTTATGCACTCCTTCATGATCGTCTTCCGCGTGCTTTGTGGAGAATGGATCGAGTCCATGTGGGACTGTATGCTCGTCGGAGACTCAACTTGTGTACCATTCTTTTTAGCGACTGTTGTCATTGGAAATCTTGTGGCAAGTTTTTCAACCACTCTGTAGAGCTTAAGCTAAGAGAGTCAACTTTAAAGTCAGATTTACCAAAAATTCACATATGCCCTTTTAAACCATCATAATTAACTAGGAAGCAGGGCTATTGCACTGGGTGTATAAGTTATCTAATAAAAAAACTAGATTTCTCCCGTACCTTTCTTCTAATTTTTACTGTGTTTTCATATTATATGTCCATTTTGGACATTTTTTTCCTTGCTTCCAGGTTTCAGGCCTGGAGTTTCAATTTGTTACAGTCTTACAAGATTTATTAAATTAACATCGACCATACTATCCAATTTTTAAAATTTGCGACACTGTCTTTACCAAAACCTACCACACTGACATCATATCTTCAGGATAATAGCTATGTCAGTCAGCTAATATGCAAAGCATTCTCTGTTCAAGAGGTTGGGAAATTGATTTCAGTTTGACCAAGGAATCCGCATAGCCTTTTTTGAACTACTAAAGTCGAACAGATGGTAGAGAGAGATTGCAGACGGAGTGACCTTAAACAGATTTGCTGTCTGTCCATACAATTAAATCTAATTATTTTATTATATTTTCTTGTTATTTCCCATTTTGTTGATTATTTTCAGGCTACGGGCCTGAGGTCCCCAAGATTTTCAGGTTCTTTACAGTTATTCCCAGAATAAATTCAATTATTTTTAATTTTAGAAATTAGATACATAAGGTTGACCTAACTGTAGAGCATGTTGAGTTAAAGAGAGCGGAATATAATCTTCTTCGTGACCATGACAAGCTCTCTAGACTACTGCAATAAGTTCAGAATCAATGAATGGCTGAGTCGTCTTAATATATGTTTTTTTTATATTATTTTCCCATTGTTATGGCTTTTTTGTCGCTTCCGGGCTTCAGGCCATGGGCCTTAGTTTTATCATAATTTTCATAGATTGAACAATTTAAACGACAAAACTTTTGTGTGTGTTAACAGAATGGGCTATGAGCCCCAGCTTCACCAAGCAATTCCTATGGCCCATTTTGAGCTAAACCAATCAAGTGAGTAGCATGGAAAATCTGTTTGGTAGGCAAGTACATGGTGTTCAAGTTTTCCTACTTAGCTTTTTAGTTTTTCGTATTATTTATCAATTTTGATTTTTTTTTTTTTTTTTTTTTTTTTTTTTTTTTTTTTTTCATCTTTCAAGCTTGGAGCCACAATATATTTGATTTTTCATGATTTTGAAAGGTATAATAAAATAAGGAATGTACTGCAGGCCTGTTCTTTCACCTTCTCTCAGGCCTAGTCTTGGGGGTATGGGGAGGCAAGAATAAAATTTTATTTAACCTATTTTGTTGCTTAAAGGTTTTTATTTAACCTATTTTGTGAATTAAAGAGCGAGCCATACTAATATTAACCGGAACTCTAAAAAAAGGGAGTTGAAGAGTATTTTTGAAAAATCTCTATTTTATACTGATTCCATGCATTGTAAATCTATTAAGCTTAAATAGATCCATCACAAGCTTTTAATTAAAGTAAATTTCACGTGGTTTCCGAGAATGGGACGAAAGCAACTTTTTGATGCCCAAGAACCCCAAGTTAATGCTACACTCAATTAAAGCCCCTTTAACTGTTGTAATAAGGGTCACAAGGACTCTAAAACTTAGCTTATTTGCCCTGTCTTAATTCATATACAAGACTATTAGGAGAGACCACGTCCTTTCCTTCTTTATTAGTCTTCTTATCGGTATATGCAAGACATTTAAAAGGAACCACGCCTTCCTCTCCTTCGAATCAATAGCCAGTATGAAACTGTGATATCCTACTGCTTAATATGAGCATTAAGAAAACGAATAGTGCTCTACATTAAAGTTATTCGCGCTACTTACTAGTTCACAATATTCACAATTGCCCTATATTTATATAGGGCAATACTTGTTCACAATTGCCCAATATTTTAGCATCATTGTTTCTCATATCCACTAATTACGGGATGCAACTGATACCCTACAGGAATATATATAATTTTGCAATGATGTCAGAGTAGAATTAAACAATTTGTGCTTACAGGTTTTGAACCTTTTTGAACCTCTTACAGGTTTTGAACCTCTTTCTGGCGTTGCTGCTCAGCAGTTTTGGTGCATCAAACTTATCTGCACCAGCCCCGGATAATGAAACCAACAAAATTGCCGAGGCTTTCAACAGGATTGCTCGATTCAAACGATGGGTCAAGAATTCTATACTTCGGTTTTTTCGTTTAATAGGAGCAAAACTGACAAATCAGATTTCAGATCAGCGCGCGGAAGGTGAGAGGCCGTCCGTCAGTTGGAACCAAGGTTCATATCCTTTTTGCGTTGCTGCTTATACTACTCGACATAAATAATTTTATCTCAAAAATTAGTTGAAAATAATTTTCCTTTATACAATTTTTTTTTAATATCAGCAAAATAGTTGTAAAGCAGGGTTCAGCGGCCCCCGCATTATCAATTTTACTACAAATTTTTTACGCCGAAAAAAATAGTTCTAATGTGAATACACGCGAAAAATAATAAGTAGATGTACGATTTTTTTTACAAATAAGGGGAACTAGCCTACTTTTTTTATTCAATCTTTAATACAATATTGGTAAAGTAGGCCTACTCTTCATTGAAAATTGCCCTAAAAGTATCCTAAAATTCTATTCTAAATCATGGTCAAAAATCTCTTTGTGCCCAGAAAAAAAATTTATGCCTTTTTACTCATAAGAATCAATTGAATGAATTTTTTTTTCAAATCAGAACCACACTATGTTTGTTTTAATATTATTTTACCGCAATAGTAACGACTGAGGTTTTTGTGGCCCCTTTACTATAAATTTTATATCATGGGGGGGGCTCGAGTAAATATCTTCTTTAGGCTTATAAAAAGTTATTTTACATCTTTTAGTTGCCAAAAAACTGAGGGGTTTTAACCTTTTTTTATGAATAAGTCAGACCAAGGCCATGTCTGTTTTTACTTACATTTTGACAGAATAATGGTAATTTTGGCTTTAAGTGACCCTTATACTTTCAATATCGCGGCCAAATTATAGGGTGAAAACGCCAAGAAAAGTTATTCTAAACGCCAAGAAATAGTTATCAGCCACAAATTAAAAATAAAATAAGATAACCAAAAAAAATAAAGCTTGTAACCGTCACGGGGAAAAAAACTGAACATGAAAGGATGATAGGCATCATCATCATCGTCATAAAATTCATAAGTTAGTGAATCTAAACTTTAATTTTAGTAGTGATGTAGCCTACAGGTAGCCTGTATTACTTATCAAAACTTGTCTTAGCAAAATACAAATTAAATCAGCACACACCAAGTAACCCTATTACAAAAGATTTCCCACTCTCTGCCATATTGTGTAAATCTCGGAATACCATTTTTCCACCATGTATGGAATACTTCCATCATCTCTTACTAATACAATTGGCACACCTTGGAATACACGTGGCACACCTCTGCCATGCATGGCGCGTGCCATATGGTGTGTAGGATTTTTCTAAAGTAGGTTACCTTTCATAAATGTATAACGAAGCAATTACCTAGTTTAGCAATTAAATAGGCCTAGTCTAGGCTGTAAGCCAATCGCAGAATTTCATAAGCCAATCTCGTCATTCTTAATTTCTGGAGGGACAAACTCAGTCTTTTCTTAGACCCATCTTTTCAAAAACTGATTGGTTTTAAAGCTCTTTGCGTGCTAAAAACTTGAATTAGTATGACGGCACTAGACCCTTAAGATCCAAACCGGCGGTGCTGATCTCCGTTTCGTGGCCCTTCAGCCAGGAAGTGCAATGGGGGGGGGCTGGGGGCCAGCCATCCTGTCAAAAAATTGAATTCCTCCTGATTGGCTCTTCTGTGTGAAATTGTTAGCCAATCAAATGAATAAAAAGTGTTTGAATTACAAGATTTCTTAAAACTAATATTTCCGATAGTAGAATGCTTATATTGAATTCTACCAGACGTATAGCAAATACTTCTACGGGACACATAGCAAATACCATGTTATTCTAACAGACATAGGAAATATCATGTTATTCTACGACTTTACGTTCTTTCCGGTTTTTCAGGTAGGAAATTCTATTCTAGAGGTCATTACATCTTTGCTAAGAGATTTGTTTTCTGGTAGGTATAATCTGGTTTGGTAGGTAATATCTGGCTGGGAGGGTATAATCACATTGCCTATTCAAAGGTAGCGTGCAATTTAAACTATCAATTATTTTATTCCAGTTTTTCTAAAAACCAGTATTGTCTATAACTTAATTTACGTTGGTTAAACTTCCGATGGTTAAGAAAGCGTAACAGGTAATTAAAGTATGAGGAATGGGTTGCTATAATTAGAATGATTTTAAGTTGAAAAATTGTGACGTAAAAATAACTCAGTTATTTGCTTGCGTGTATAGGAATTCCCATGTTATTTGCTTGCTTGTATTTTGTGTTAAAATAAGTAGTTTTTGTATCTTTTAAAAGAGTTTTAAGGGGTTTGAGAGACTCAGTTGCCTAATTCCGTCTGGTTTTCCTTTACTTGGTGGTCATTAAAAACGAAATTTTTGTGTTAAATCAGTAGTTTTTGTATCTTTTAAAAGAGCTTTAAGGGGTTTGAGAGACTCAGTTGCCTGATTCCGTGTGGTTTTTCTTTACTTGGTGGTCATTTGTTGTATCTTTTAAAAGAGCTTTACAGGGTTTGAGAGACTCAGTTGCCTAATTCCGTGTGATTTTTCTTTACTTGATGGTCATTAAAAACGAAATTTTTGTGTTAAAATAAGTAGTTTTTGTATCTTTTAAAAGAGCTTTAAGGGGTTTGAGACACTCAGTTGCCTGATTCCGTGTGGTTTTCCTTTACTTAATTGTCATTAAAAAACATATTTTTGTGTTAAATAAGAAGTTTTTGTATCTTTTAAAAGAACTTTAAGGGGTTTGAGAGACTCAGTTGCCTGATTCCGTGTGGTTTTGCTTTACTTGGTGGCCATTTGTTTTATATTTTAAAAGAGATTTAAGGGG
Source organism: Artemia sp. Qi Xiang Cuo (assembly GCF_049724085.1). Classification (NCBI taxonomy): domain Eukaryota; kingdom Metazoa; phylum Arthropoda; class Branchiopoda; order Anostraca; family Artemiidae; genus Artemia; species Artemia sp. Qi Xiang Cuo. Next base: position 5,896 of record NW_028297490.1, read on the forward strand.
TTTGAGAGACTTAGTTGCCTAATTCCGTGTGGTTTTTCTTTACTTGGTGGTCATTAAAAATGAAATTTTTGTGTTAAATAAGTAGTTTTTGTATCTTTTAAAAGAGCTTTAAGGGGTTTGAGAGACTCAGTTGCCTGATTCCGTGTGGTTTTTCTTTACTTGGTGGTCATTAAAAATGAAATTTTTGTGTTAAATAAGTAGTTTTTGTATCTTTTAAAAGAGCTTTACGGGGATTGAGAGACTCAGTTGCCGGATTCCCTGTGGTTTTTCTTTCCTTGGTGGTCATTAAAAACGAAAATTGGTGGTCATTTGTTGTATCTTTTAAAGGAGCTTTACAGGGTTTGAGAGACTCAGTTGCCTAATTCCGTGTGATTTTTCTTCACTTGATAGTCATTAAAAACTAATTTTTTATGTTAAATAAGTAGTTTTTGTATCTTTTAAAAGAACTTTAAGAGGTTTGAGATACTCAGATGCCTGTTTCTGTGTGATTTTTCGTTAGTTGGTGGTGATTAAAAACGACAATTTTGTGTTAAATAAGTAGTTTTTTTATATTTTAAAATATATTTACGTCGATTGATAGACTCAGTTTCAGGATTACGATTTTTTTTTCTTTACTTGGTTGTCATTTTTTGTATCTTTTAAAAGAGCTTTACGGGGATTGGGAGACTCAGTTGCCGGATTCCTTGGGGTTTTTCTTTACTTGGTGGTCATTAAAAACGAAATTTTTGTGTTAAATAAGTAGTTTTTTATATCTTTTAAAAGAGCTTTACAGGGTTTGAGAGACTCAGTTGCCTTATTCCGTGTGGTTTTAATTTACTTGGTGGTCATTAAAAACGAACTTTATGTGTTAAATAAGTAGTTTTTGTATCTTTTAAAATAGATTTAAGGGGTTTGAGAGACTTAGTTGCCTGATTCCGAGTGGTTTTTCTTTACTTGGTGGTCATTTGTTTTATCTTTTAAAAGAGCTTTACAGGGTTTTAGAGACTCAGTTGCCTAATTCCGTGTGATTTTTCTTTACTTGATGGTCATTAAAAACGAAATTTTTTTGTTAAAATAAGTAGTTTTTGTATCTTTTAAAAGAGCTTTAAGGGGTTTGAGACACTCAGTTGCCTGATTCCGTGTGTTTTTCCTTTTCCTTTTGTTAATGAAAAACTAAATGATTGTGATTACTATGAAGTTTTTGTATCTGTTAAAAGAGTTTTACGGGGTTTGAGAGACTAAGTTGCCTGACTACGTGTCGTTTTTCTTTTCTTTGGAACCAGTAGTTTTTTAATTTAAAAGATCTTTACGGTGTTTGAGAGACTCAGTTGCCTGAGTCCATGAGGTTTTTCTTTACTTTTTAGAAATCAAAGACGATATTTGTTTTTTAAATAAGTAGTTTTTGTATGTTTTAAAAGAGCTTTAAGGGTATTGATACACTCAATTACCCGATTCTGAGTTGTTTTTGTTTACTGTGTCTTCATTAAAAACGAAAATAGTTTGTTCTATCCTTAGTTTTTGTATATTTTAAATTAGATTTAATGGGTTTGAAATAATCAGTTGCCTGATTACGATTGGTTTTGCTTTACTTTGTGGTCATTAAAAACTTAACTTGGTGGTCAATTGTTGAATCTTTTAAAAGAGCTTTACAGGGTTTGAGAAACTCATTTGCCTAATTCCGAGTGGTTTTTCTTTACTTGGTAGTAATTCAAAACTAATTTTTTGTGTTAAATCAGTAGTTTTTATATCTTTTAAAAGAACTTTAAGGGGTTTGAGAGACTCAGTTGCCTGATTCCGTGTGGTTTTTCTTTTCTTGGTAGTCATTAAAAAAGAAATTTTTGTGTTAAATAAGTAGTTTTTTTATCTTTTAAAAGAGCATTACGGGGATTGAGAGACTCAGTGGACTGAGTCCGTGTGGTTTTTCTTTACTTGGTGGTAATTTTTTGTATATTTTAAAAGATCTTTACGGGGATTGAGAGACTCAGTTGCCGGATTCCTTGTGGTTTTTCTTTTCTTGATGGTCATTAAAAAAAAAATTTTTTTGTTAAATCTTTAGTTTTTGGATCTTTTAAAAGATCTTTACATTTTTTTAGAGACTCAGTTGACTGATTCCATGTGGTTTTCATTTAATTTTTAGTAATTAAAATCTACATTTTTTTTTTAAATAAGTAGTTTTTGTATCTTTTAAAAGAGCTTTAAGGGGTTTGAGAGACTCAGGTGCCTGATTCCGCGTGGTTTTTCTTTACTTGGTGGTCATTTTTTGTATCTTTTAAAAGAGCTTTACAGGGTTTGAGAGACTCAGGTGCCTTAGTCCGTGTGGTTTTACTTTACTTGCTGGTCATTAACAACGAAATTTTTGTGTTAAATAAGTAGTTTTTGTATCTTTTAAAAGAGCTTTAAGGGGTTTGAGAGACTCAGTTGCCTGATTCCGTGTGGTTTTTCTTTACTTGGTGGTCATTTGTATTATAATTTAAAATATATTAAAATGGTTTGAGAGAAACAGTTTCCTAATTCCGTGTGATTTTTCTTTACTTGATGGTCATTAAAAACAAAATTTGTATGATTAATAAGTAGTTTATGTATCTTTTAAAAGAGCTTTATGGAGTTTGAGAGACTCGGTGGACTGATTCCGTGTGATTTTTCTTTACTTGGTGGTCATTAAAAACGAAATTTTTGTTTTAAATAAGTAGTTTTTGTATCTTTTAAAAGAGCTTTAAGGGGATTGAGAGACTCAGTTTTACCTTGTCACAGTTACATTTTCTTGATTTTTCAAAGTTCATTTTGAATTTCTTTCATTGAAATGCAAGAGTTGGAATATTTTAGAAGCGCTTGTTTGTGGTTTAACTTGTAAAAGTTAAATTTTGTTGATTTTTTAAAGGTAATTTTGAATTTATTTGTTTTATTGCAAGTGTTTTTAAGTTTAAGTAGTGTTTGTTTGTGGTTTACCTTGTCACAGTTACATTTTCTTGATTTTTCAAAGTTCATTTTGATTTTCTTTCGCTGAAATTATTGATTTTTAATAGTTCTGGAGTGTTTGTTTGTGTTTTACCTTGTAACATTTTCTTTTTTTTGATTTTTAAATGCTCATTTTGAATTTCTTTCGTTGAAATGCAAGAGTTTGAATATTTCAGTAGCGTCTGGTTGTGGTTTAACTTGTCACAGTTACATTTTCCTGATTTTTTAAAGTTCATTTTGAATTTCTTTCGCTGAAATGCAAGAGTTGGAATATTTCAGTAGTGTTTGGTTGTGGTTTACCTTGTCACAGTTACATTTTCTTGATTTTTCAAAGTTCATTTTGAATTTCTTTCGTTGAAATGCAAGAGTTGGAATATTTCAGTAGTGTTTGGTTGTGGTTTACCTTGTCACAGTTACATTTTCTTGATTTTTCAAAGTTCATTTTGAATTTCTTTCGTTGAAATGCAAGAGTTGGAATATTTCAGTAGTGTTTGGTTGTGGTTTACCTTGTCACAGTTACATTTTCTTGATTTTTCAAAGTTCATTTTGAATTTCTCTCGTTGAATTGCAAGATTTAGACTATTTCATTAGTTTTTCTTTGTTGTTCAACTTGTCACAGGTAAATTCTCTTGATTTTTTAAAGTTAATTTAGAACTTGTCTAGTTGAAATGCAAGAGTTTTAATTTTTCAGTTGTGTGTGTTTGTGGTTTACCTTGTCATGGTTACTTTTTATTTTTTTTTCAAATTTGAGTTTGAATTTGGGTAGTCTATATTCTAGAGTTGTAATATTTCAGTAGCATGTGGTTTTTGTTTACCTCGTCACAGTTTCATTTTCTTGATTTTTCATAGTTCATTTTTACTTTCATTCGTTGTAATACAAGAGTTGGAATATTTCACTAGTATTTGGTTATGATTTACCATGTCACAATTATATTCTCTTAATTTTTCAAATTACATTTGGATTTCTTTACTTGAAATGCAACAGTTTGAATATTTAAGCAGTGTGTGTTTATGGTTTAACATGTCAAAGTTAAATTTTCTTGACTTTTCAAAGTTCATTTTGAATTTCTTTCATTGAAATGCAAGAGTTGGAATATTTCAGTAGTTTTTGGTTGTGTTTTACCTTGTCAAAGTTGCATTTTCTTTATTTTTCAAATATAATTTTGAATTTCTTTCGTTGAAATGCAAGAGTTGGAATATTTCAGGAGTGTATGGTTGTGGTTTAAATTGTCACAGTTACATTTTCTTGTTTTTTGAAACTTAAATGCTATTGAAGGTAGTTGAAATGCAAGAGTTGGTATATTTCAGTAGGGTGTGTGTATTCTTCTCCTTGCCTAAGATGCTTTTCCTGGATCTTTAATAGTTCAACTTTAATTTTTTTTGTTTAGTTGCTCGATTTTGATAATTTCACTAGGGTGTGGTGATGGTTTACCTTGTCACAGTTACATTTTCTTGATTTTTTAAGGTTAATTTTTAATTTCTTTCGCTGAAATGAAAGAGTTGGAATATTTCAGTGTCACAGTTACATTTTCTTGATTTTTCAAATTTCTATTTTTATTTCTTTATTTTAAATTAAATATTTTGAATTTTTCATTTGTTTTTTGTTTTTTTTTTAATTTTAACAGTTACATTTTATAGATTTTTATATGTTAATTTTGATTTTATATCGATTAAATTAAAGAGGTTTAATATTTCAGCAGTGTTTTGGTTATTGTTTACCTTATCACACTTAGATTATCTTGATTTTTCAAAGTTCATTTTGAATTTCTTTCGTTGAAATGAAAGAGTTGTAATATTTCAGCACTGTTTGGTTATTTTTTACCTTGTCACAGTTACATTTTATTGATTTTTAAAACATAAATTTGAAATTATTTAGCGTAAAAGAGATAGTTTGACTTTTTAATTTGATGTTGGTCTCTGTATAAATTGTAAGAGCTAAATTTTCTTGATTTTTCAAAGTTCATTTTAAATTTATTTATTTTAAATTCAATAGTTGTAAAATTTAAGTAGAGTTTTGTTGTGGTTAACCTTGTCAAAGCTAAAATTTCTTCATTTCTCAAAGTTCATTTTGAATTTTTTTAGTTGAAATGCAAGAGTTGGAATATTTCAGTAGTGTTTGGTTGTGGTTTACCTTGTCACAGCTACTTTTTCTTGATTTTTCATAGTAGATTTTGAATTTCCTTCATTGCAAATCAAGTGGTTGACATGTTCAGTATCGTTTGGTTGTGGTTTAACTTGTCGAACTTGAATATTCTTCTTTTTTCAAAGTTAATTTGAATTGCTATAGATGAAAATAACTTTAAGGTTAATTTAAGTTTATAGTTTTTTTTTATTACATAGTAACAGTTAAATATTCTTGATGTTTAATATTTAATTTTTAATCATTCAAGAAAATTTATTAAAAAAGTTTTTCAACTAAATTCTATTTTCATTACTTTACTTATCACATTTCAAAACGAGCGGTGAATCCCCGCTGGTTCCTCCACTTTGCAAAAAAGTGAGCAGTACGAAAACTCTACGTTTTCAACCAGACTGGTTTTTTAGACAACATACCCACAGAGATGACAAACACGCATAGAGACGAGACACGCACAGACACGACACACAAACCGAGTCATAATGAGAGAGATATCCGAAAAGTTAGGTTGATCTAGGTTCACTAAGAGTGGCGCGCCACTCTAAGTAAAAACGTGTTTAATCACGTTTATTGAATGATTCAAAAATGAACTTTGAAAAATCAAGAAAATGTAACTGTGACAAGGTAAACCACAACCAAACGCTACTGAAATATTCCAACTCTTGCATTTCAACAAGAGAAATTCAAAATGAACTTGGAAAAATCGAGAAAATGTAACTGTGACAAGGTGAACCACAACCAAACACTACTGAAATATTCCAACTCTTGCATTTCAATGAAAGAAGTTCAAAATGAACATTTAAAAATCAGAAAAATGTAACTGTGATATGGTAAACCACAACGATACACTACTGAAATATTACAACTCTTGCATTTCAACTTAAGCAATTCGAAATGAACTTTTAAAAATCAAGAAAATGTAACTGTGACATGGTAAACCACACCCAAACACTACTGAAATATTCCAACTCTTGCATTTCAACAAAAGAAATTTAAAATGAACTTTGAAAAATCAAGAAAATTTAACTGTGACAAAGGTAAACCACAACCAAACAATACTGAAATATTCAAACTCTTTCATTTCAAAGAATGAAATTCAAAATGAAAATATAAAAATCTAGTAAATGTAACTGTGAAAAGGTAAACCATAACCAGACACCACTGAAATATTCCAACTCTTGCATTTCAACGAAAGAAATTCGAAATGAGCTTTGAAAAATCAAGAAAATGTAACTGTGATAAGGTAAACCATAACCAAACACTACTGAAATATTCCAACTCGTGCATTTAATCTAAAGAAAATAATTTTTATCATTTAAAATTCAATAAAATTTATATGTGACAAGTTACAAAAATACGAAACTAAAGTCACATATAAAAAATAATGAATAAAAAATAAATAGATTCAAATGAACTTTGAAAAATCAAGAAAATGTAACTGTGATATTGAAATATTCCAACTCTTACATTTCATCGAAATAAATTCAAAATGAATTTTAAAAAATCATGAAAATTTAACTTTGAAATTTTAAAATACTACAAAATAATTCTATAATAATCCAAATCTTCATTTCAAACGAGTTATAAACATTAATAACATTCAACTTTAAATAATATGGATATGTTTCAATGGCATCCAAAACCATTAGCAACTGAAATTGAAAAAATCCTGATTTTCAACGAAAGAATTTCATAATGAACTTTGAAAAATCAAGAAAATGTAACTTTGACAAGGTAAACCACAACCAAACACTACTGAAATATTCCAACTCTTTCATTTAAATGAACGAAATTCAAAATGAACTTTGAAAAATCAAGAAAATGTAACTGTGACAAGGTAAACCACAACAAAACACTACTGAAATATTCCAACTCTTGCATTTCAATGAAAGAAATTCAAAATTAACTTTGAAAAATCAAGAAAATGTAACTTTGACATGGTAAACCAAAACCAAACACTACTGAAAGATTCCAACTCTTGCATTTCAACGGAAGAAAATCAAGTGAAATTCGAAAAATAAAGAAAATGTAACAGTGACAAGGTAAACCACAACCAAAGACTACTGAAATATTCCAACTCTTGAATTTCAATGAAATAAAATCAAAATGAACTTTGTAAAATCAAGAAAATGTAACTGTGACAAGGTAAACCAAAATCAAACACTACTGAAATATTCCAACTCTTGCATTTTAACGAAAGAAATTCAAAATGAACTTAGACAAATCATGAAAATGTAACTCTGACAATGTAAATCACAACCAAACACTACTGAAATATTAAAATTCTTGAATCTAAACTAAAAAAATTAAAAATGAAAATGGAAAAATCAAGCAAATGTAAATGTGACGAGGTAAACCAAAAACAAACACTACTGAAATATTCCATCTCTTGTATTTCAGTGAAACAAAATTAAAATTAACTTTGAAAAATTAAGAAAATGAAAATGTGACAATGAAAACAAAAACCAAAAAAGACTGACAAAAAACAAATCTAGATATAAAACTCAATAAAAACCAACACAAATTTTAACAAAAATGAAAATGTAACTATGATAAGGTAAACCATGACCAAACACTAGTGAAATATTACAACTCTTGAATTTCGACTATTGAAGTTCAAAATGAACTTTGAAGAATCAACAAAATGTAACTATGACAAGGTAAACAGCGACCCAACACTAATGAAATATTCCAACTATTGCATTTCAAATAAATAAATTAAAAATGAACTTATAAAAATAAGTAAAATTTAGAAGTTACAATTTATGCAACAACAACACACTAAATAAATAGTAAATCTATTTATATTAAGCTTCATAAAATCATAATGATCAATTAACATTAAATAAAATGTAAATGTGACATTGTAAACCACAACCAAACACTACTGAAATATTCCAACTCTTGTATTTCGACGAAAGAAATTCAAAATGAAATTTTAAAGATCAAGATAATCTAAGTGTGATAAGGTAAACAATAACCAAAACACTGCTTAAATAGTCAACATTTTGCAATTCAACAAAAGAAAAAAAAAATGAACTTTGAAAAATCCATAAAATGTATCATATAAAATTAAAACAACGACAACAAAAAGATTAAAAATTAAAAATATATATTATCAAAGAAAGAAATTAAAAATTAAATTTGAAAAATCAAGAAAATGTAACTGTGACACTGAAATATTCCAACTCTTGCATTTCAACGAAAGAAATTCAAAAAGAACTTTGAAAAATACATAATATGGATCTTTGACTGTTTAAAGAATAACCAACAAATTCCTAAATATTCAAGCTATTGATTAAAAGCGAAAGAATTACGAAATGATATATTATAAAACAATATAATTTAAAGGATTCAATTACCTAATCACCAAAAAAATAAAGTAAGATAAAATAAAAATAATATAAACTTAATTAAAACAAAAATGTACAACCTTAAATCAAGATTATGTAACTGTGAAAATGTAAAACATAACGAATCACTAGTGAAATATTCCAACTCTTGCATTTCAATGAAAGAAATTCCAAATTAAATTTGAAAAATAAGGAAAATGTAACTGTGACAAGGTAAACCAC
>NW_028297491.1:0-14539 GCF_049724085.1 Artemia sp. Qi Xiang Cuo
GTTGAGTTACATAATTTCGTGCATGGTCCCAAAACATGTTTGACAACATTATATCATACCAGTTTCTTAAGAAAAAAAACCTGTCTGCTTAAATGATATAATTTTAAGCATACTCTTAAAACATGTTTGACCACATTATACACTGCCAAATAACCAGTCTGGTAATCATAGCATTGGAATTACTATACCCCCGAGCAAATTCCATAGATTAACAGAAAAAAACCTGTCTGCTTAAGTTATATAATTACGATCATACTCTCAAAACATTTTTGACCACATTATACACTGCCAAATAACCAGTCTGGTAATCATAGCATGGGAATTGCTATACCCCCGAGCAAATTCAATAGATACTTACTACTGACAACACTCAAATTTTTTAAACACTTAGAAAATTTGAGGATATACTACTGCTTATGGATTACCACCCCAAAATATGAATATTTAGATAGCATTTGAAAAATGTACCTTGAGAATAGATGGACCATTTATGTATTACCTAATTAGATACCAGACAATATAGAAATGCAATAGCAATATGCGAGCAGGTAAACAACCGTCATACATCTGGCTAGAAAGGTGAGTGTTCTTATATAAATAATTTCTGAGACCACACTAGCTAATCATGATAAAACGAAAGTTTTTACTGTTTTGCCCTGTTTTCCCAAATTAGGTGACAAATTGCAAAGAATTTTTAAAAACATAACTTAAATGTCACCTTAGAAAATTCTAATAAAATCCAGAACTATTTTAACAGCGGTAAAGATAAAACGAGCCCTATTTTGGGCAGTGGTGTTTATAGGGTTCCATATTCTTGCGGCTGTTTCTATTTTGGAAGAACCCATAAGCAATTGGGGGAGAGATTGTTGGAACACAGGTCCTCAACAAAGCTATGCAGTTATGCCAAAGGCCTGAGACTTTTGATTCCGCCTTGGCTCCGCATGTGTATGACAACCCACACCATTTTGTTTTATTCGATAACACCTCCATTATTGCCCCAGTTAAAGGTCTCATCCAAGTTTTCAGGGAGGCAGTTGAGATAAAAAAAGTACGTTCACCGAAAGGTTGCTCTCAATAGAGACACGGGATAAACCTATTTAAGCCCCATTTACAATGAACTAATTCATTCTGATCGTTTTTACTTCAATATTATAAGAAATCCCATTTTGCAACCTAACCTATTTTGTGATGATGTTTTACCTGGAAAGCGTTTAGCTTTTAAAAATGCTCTGTATAAATTTAAAAATTGAATTCCTATTCAGTATTGTATTTTTATGAGTTAAGTCTAATGAGGCGAAGTCTAATTTAAAAAGCCATGCCGCGATATACCAGGAATTTAACCATCATTTAGTTGGTTGTTCGTAAAATAATTCAACAGTAGATGACATGTTTCACAAACCTTATTCCTTCTTATAGAAAAAGCGGGATAAAATTCACTCAATTTTGTCCTTGTTCCTAACTATTAGGGGAGATTTGTCTTATTTCTTAGTGGAAACTTGACTTACAATTCATATCTTTACACAGTTGCCGATGAATTTCTATCGGTTTTTCGCTCACAAAAACCGTATTACGGAGCGCACTTCACAATTGGCGGGATTTGAAATTGCAGTGCCCATTTTAAATTGGAATATTAGGAAAACGGGCAGTGCGGAGATGTTCTTGTTCTCACGGCTAGATGCCGACTGAAGCTACGAGCACGTACATACCAAAATATGCGTGATCACCGCGTGTCTAGCGGCGTCAGACGGAAACGTTCCCTAGTTTCTGAATAGCCCTCGTATATTAATTCAATTAAATAATAATTAAATATTATTGAATTCAATATTCATTATTCAATAACAATTCAAATATATTTAATAATTCAAAATATTGTAATTTCTATATTAACAAATTATAATTAGTTTTTCTCTCTCTTGCTGCCTGTTGAAATCAAGCTTATTCTGAACACTTGATCTTTACAAAAGAAATCCAAGACAGTTAAAAATAACTTGTGAAACTCATAAATTTTTTGCGATCACTTATTAGCTTCAATCCAATAATCCGCTGAAAAAATTTTGTTTAATAAGCTTGAATCGACCATTTGAATAAATTGATGATCTAATAAAAACTGCAACACTGTCTTCCAACTCTCAGAAGCCCCGCTAGAACAAGATTTTTTCCTTTTTTACTTTTCTTTTTCTTAATTTTGTACCCTTATTTTATGATATTACATATGCTTAAGGGGTTGATACACCCTGAACGAGAAAAAACTTAAGGGAAATTAATTTTTTGAATAAGCCCTGTATTTAATCAAAATTTATAATGTAATTTGATAATTTAATTAATAAAATTAAGTAACAGGTAATCAATGACCATTAATGATATTTTATTTCTGGAACACACCCTTTGGGACTATTTACTTGAAAAGCTTGTGTATCTTAAACTTGCACCAATTTAACACTGAACCCTCAATTTGACCACAAAAATCCTATTAATTGGTTTAGGAGGGACATTACGGAAAGAACTCGTTCTGAAAAGATATAATAAAGCCTTTGAAAAGTATTGCTTGGTGTTGGGGTATGCAAAAAGTCATAAAGTAAAGTTGTGGGTGAAAAAGTTGAGTACTTCAAGTTGTAAAATTTATTTAGGAAGGACATTACGTAAAGAAATTGTTCTGAAAAGATTCAATAAAGCCTATGAAAAGTATTGCGTGGTGCTGGGGTATGCAAAAAGTCGTAAAGTAAAGCTGTGGGTGAAAAAGTTGAGTACTTCAAGTTGTAAAATTTGTTTAGGAGGGATATTACATAAAGAAGTTGTTCTGAAAAGATATAATAAAGCCTTTTGAAAAGTATTGCTTGGTGTTGGGGTAATCAAAAAAGCTGTAAAGTAAAGTTGTGTTGAAAATGATGAGTACTTCAAGTTGTAAAATTGGTTTAGGAGGGTGAAAAATTTGGAACAGTACTTTAAGTTTTTTCATCTCTTTGAGAAAAATCTGAACTGGAGTGGAAAATTTTATTTTCTCTGGGAAAATAGAATTAATCTGTAACTTATTTCTTCTCATAGATAAAATTAGAATTAAAATAGGACTTTTTATCTTCACGGAAAATATTCAAAATCATAGTATAACTTTTCCTATCTTCAACGCTAAAATTTAGAACAGAGCTTTAAATTTTTTATGACTTAGGGAAAAATCTCAGAATTAAAGTGGAGCTCCTTATCGTCATGGTGAGATATCCGCGATCAATGTCTAATTTTATCTTCTACAAAAAAATTGGAGGAGAACTTTAAATTTATGTCTTTGGGGGAAAATCTGAACTGAAGTGGAACCTTGCTTGATGTTGTGGTGTGCAGAAAAGTTGTAAAGTAAAGTTGTGGGTGAAAAGGATGATTACTTCAAGTTGTAAAATTGGTTTAGGAGGGACATTACATAAAGAGCTTGTTCTGAAAAGATATAATAAAGCCTTTGAAAAGTAATGCTTGGTGTTTGGGTATGCAAAAAGTCGTAAAGTAAAGTTGTGGGTGAAAAAAATGAGTACTTTAAGTTGTAAAATTAGTTTAGGCAGGACATTACTTAAAGAACTTGTTCTGAAAAAAAATAAAGCCTTTAAAAAGTATTGCGTGGTGTTGGGGCATGCAAAAAGTCGTAAAATAAAGTTGTGGGTGAAAAGGATGATTACTTCAAGTTGTAAAATTGGTTTAGGAGGGACATTACGTAAAAAACTTGTTCTGAAAAGATATAATAAAGCCTTTGAAAAGTATTGCTTGGTGTTGGGGTGTTCAAAAAGTATAAATTAATATTGTGTGTGAAAAGGCTGAGTATTTCAAGTTGTAAAATTGGTTTAGGATGGACATTACGTAAAGAACTTGTTCTGAAAAGATATAATACAGTCTGTTGAAAAGCATTGCTTGGTGATGGGGTATTCAAAAAGCTGTAAAGTAAAGTTGTGGTGAAAAAGATGAGTAATTCAAGTTATAAAATTGGTTTAGGAGGGACATTTCGTTAAGAACTTGTTCTGAAAAGATATAAAAAAGCCTTTGGAAAAGTATTGCTTGGTGCAGGGGTGTTTAAAAAGCCGTAAAGTAAAGTTGTGGTGAAAGAGATGAGTACTTCAAGTGGTAAAATTGGCTTAGGAGGGACATTATGCAAAGAACTTGTTCTGAAAATATATAATAAAGCCTTTGAAAAGTATTGCTTGGTGTTGGGGTGTTCAAAACGCATAAAGTAATGTTGTGTGTGAAAAGGATGAGTACTTGAAGTTATAAAATTGGTTTAGGAGGAACATTACGTAAAGAACTTGCTCTGAAAAGATATAATAAAGCCTTTTGAAAAGTATTGCTTGATGTTGGGGTATGTAAAAAACTATAAAGTAAAGTTGTGGTGAACAAGATGATTACTTCAAGTTATAAAATTGGTTTAGGAGGGACATTACGTATAGAACTTGTTCTGAAAAGATAAAATAAAGCCTTTTGAAAAGTATTGCTTGGTGTTTGGGTGTTTAAAAAGACGTAAAGTAAAGTTGTGGGTGAAAAGATGAGTACTTCAACTTGTAAAATTTGTTTAGGAAGGACATTACGTAAAGAACTTTTTCTGAAAAGTTATAATAAAGCCTTTGAAAAGTATTGCGTGGTGTTGGGGTATGTAAAAAGTCGTAAAGTAAAGTTCTGGGTGAACAAGATGAGTACTTCAAGTTGTAAAATTGGTTTAGGAAGGGCATTACGTAAAGAACTTGTTCGGAAAAGATATAATAAAGCCTTATGAAAAGTATTGCTTGGTGTTGGGGTATACAAAAGTCGTAAAGTAAAGTTGTGGTGAAAAAGATGAGTACTTCAAGTTGTAAAATTGGTTTAGGAGGGACATTACGTAAAGAACTTGTTCTGAAAAGATATAATAATGCCTTTTGAAAAGTATTGCTTGATGTTGGGGTGTGCAAAAAGTCGTAAAGTAAAGTTGGGGGTGAAAAGGATGAGTACTTCAACTTGTAAAATAGGTTTAGGAGGGATATTACGTAAAGAAATTGTTCTGAAAAGATATAATAAAGCCTTTTGAAAAAAATTGCTTGATGTTGCGGTGTGCAAAAAGTCGTAAATAAAAGTTTTGGGTGAAAGGGATGAGTACTTCAACTTGTAAAATAGGTTTAGGAGGAATATTACGTAAAGAAATTGTTCTGAAAAGATATAATAAAGCCTTTTGAAAAGTATTCCTTGGTGTTGGCGTTTGCAAAAAGCCGTATAGTAAAGTTGCTGGTGAAAAGGATGAGTACTTCAACTTGTAAAATTGGTTTAGGAGGGATATTAAGAAAAGAACTTGTTCTGAAAAGATATAATAAAGACTTTTGAAAAGTATTGCTTGGTGTTGGGGTATGTAAAAAGCCGTAAAGTAAAGTTGTGGGTGAACAAGATGAGTACTTCAAGTTGTAAAACTGGTTTAGGAAGGACATTACGTAAAGAACTTGTTCTGAAAAGATATAATAAAGCCTTTGAAAAGTATTGCTTGGTGTTGGGGTGTTTAAAAAGCCGTAAAGTAAAGTTGTGGGTGAAAAGATGAGCACTTCAAGTTGTAAAATTGGTTTAGGAAGGATATTGCGAAAAGAACTTGTTCTGAAAAGATATAATAAAGCCTTTTGAAAAGTACTGCTTGGTGTTTGGGTGTTTAAAAAGCCGTAAAGTAAAGTTGAGGGTGAAAAGATGAGTGAAAAGAAATTTGTAGGAGGAGGGGGAGAGGAGAGGAGGGGGAGGAATAGGGGGAGGTGGGAGGGGAGGGGGAGTTGGCCCCTTTGGGGGGCTAATTGGGCCTTTGGGGGGAGGGGCCCGTTTGGAGTCCCAGGGGAGGGGGCCCTTTGGGGTTGGGGTAGGGGACCTTATAACACTATTCAAATGGTAGTTGTGTATTATACCAAACACAGAGTTTCACCTCAAATCATCTTCTAAAACGTATCAGACTGTTTTACCTAATTCATCTTCTAAGATGTCTCAAACTGTTTCGACCAAATAATCCCCTAAAAGTAATTTCTGCGTGTTCTGAGAGGAGAGGAGGGGGAAGAATAGGGGGAGGTGGGAGGGGAGGGGGAGTTGGCCCCTTTGGGGGGCTAATTGGGCCTTTGGGGGGAGGGGCCCGTTTGGAGTCCCAGGGGAGGGGGCCCTTTGGGGTTGGTGTAGGGGACCTTATAACACTATTCAAGTGATAGTTGTGTATTATACCAAACACAGAGTTTCACCTCAAATCATCTTCTAAAACGTATCAGACTGTTTTGCCTAATTCATCTTCTAAAATGTCTCAAACTGTTTCGACCAAATAATCCCCTAAAAGTAATTTCTGTGTGTTCCTTTGTTTCGGCATCCCTGCACTGTCACATTTGAAATTCCAAGGAAACCATTTCCCGCGTAAAATATATTTAATCTGTCTTCATCTCTAAGGTGCTCCTAGCTACAATATTAAGGTTTCAAAAAAATATTAATTCCCGAATTTATCACTAAGCCTAAAGACCAGAGAAGCCATATTTAAAAATTGAATATTAGTTTATCTCTGTGACTAAAGACCATTTATCTCTCAGACCTAGAGACCAAAGAAGCCATATTGTTTCTTAATTCTCCTTCGTTTATCAATAATTCTCCGCCGATTATGCAAATCAATTTCTCAGAAATCTAGTTCCCCTCGGTATCATTGACCCGTTAGTGGATCAATAATCCATGAATAAATTATGTCCCGTCAGCGTTAGACTCAATTATAGATGGAAGCACGGTGTTCGTCCCGGAGTCGATAGGGCTTCCCTACTAAGGGTACTTGGAATGAAGTAAAATTTTGAGTGAACCATGAATAGCCTTTTTCCTGGGTTCCCTCCCCTGGGATAATTAAATGAAGAATATGCGTTGATGCTAATTGAAGATGAAACTTAGATACTGAATATGGTTTTTCGGAAATAATTGTCGATTCCCATGAAGAATAACAGCTATGAATAGGGTTACTGGACAAAAGTGTGGGTAAAGTATGAAGTGGTTACTCGGGAGAATCTTTCCGTGGAGGATGTTTCTTTGGGGTAAGGGACATTTCTATGAAGGGGTGCCGGATTTCCAAGCATTATTTAAAAAAGATCAATTCAATTCAATTTAATTCGAATAAAAACATAACACAAACATCAATAACAAAAAAGATCCTAGAAGATAACTTGTTAAGGACCAAAAAAGGAAAAAAGAATAAAACAAGGGTAATTAGAGCAAATTTGTTAAAAATGGAAAGATTAAATTATATTATCAAGTTTTGTGACATTTTTATGCAACTTGCAGAAACTTGTGGCTAGTTCAACACTGGAGGGAATTTTGTTCCATTGAATAATAGATTTGTAAATGGGAGATTTCTGGGCAGCACTTGAAACGCATTTAAGAATTTTAAAGGCTCTATTGGATGAACGGAGACAGTGGGCTTCCGAATTATTAATATTATAATAGGTTAGTAGTTGAGGTAGAAGATTATTGTGGAAAGCAGAGTAAGCAAGCAATAAGTTTAGATTTTGTATGATTTGATCAAGTGGAGCTATGCCAAAATCTGAATACAAATCACGAGTTGGATATAGATGGGGAAGCCGAAAAACTGCTTTAATGGCGCAGTTTTGGGCAAATTTGAGTTTTTTAGTGTAGGACCGTTTTGTATTTCCCCAAACTGATCCGCAATAAGAAAGGTGAGGAAAAATAAAGGAATAATAGAGGGTAACTAGGATGTCAGGAGGAAGAAAATAATTCACACGGTTAATCATAGCTACTTGTCTCAAAATTATTGCTGTTAGATTATGAGAAATATCTAATCAAGAAATAATAATTAGATCAAGAAATATGATTAGAGAATGACAAACATGAGTCAATGAATACAGCAAGAAACTTGGCAACCTCCACTTGTGGGAGGATGACGGAGGAGTACCTGAGACCAAGAGCAGGTTGAATAACATCTTTGTTGTAGGGGGTTCTGAATAATACTATTTGACTTTTTTGCTATTAATGGTCATGTTATTCGTAAGGCACCACGCCTGGACTCTGTTCAGAAGGACTTGGGCAGAGGTTATTGCCAATGGTAGATTGGTGCCAGTGATGAAGAAGTTGCTGTCATCAGCAAATAATACAGGATACACAGAAGGGCCCAGGTCTATAACAAGATCATTTATATATAGGAGAAATAAAATAGGGCCTAGAACGGAGCCTTGCGGGACACCCCTCCAAACAAGTAAGGGCTGAGAGGATACTTCACCCAGGCTCACACTCTGTACCCTTCCAGATAGATAAGAATCAAACCATGAGAGGGGAACACCACGAATACATTAACTATTTAATTTACTTATTAAAATACTATGATCGACCATGTCAAAGGCCTTAGAAAAATCCCAAGAATAAGCCCAATACAGTTTTTTTAAGGTCGAGTTGTGAGCGTATGAACTGTGTGGCGTCAATTAGAGCATGAGAAGTTGAGAATTTCGGCCTAAAGCCATATTGGTGAGGAGAAATCAAGGATACGGAGTGCTGACTGTCAAACAGAAAAGGAGACAGACGTCTGAAGATGATTCTCTCGAGCACTTTGGATATAACAGGAAGAATTGAGATTGGACGATAATTACCTATCTCAGTTGGATCGCCCTTTTTAAGAACTGGAATAACACTGGCTGACTTCAGTAAATCAGGAAAAACTCCGTGGGTTAAAGATAGGTTGGCAATGTGCTTGATGGGCTCGCAAACAAAAGGAGATATGGTCTTCAGGAGCTTATTACTTAATCCAAGACAGTCCGGAGTAAAACTATTAGGGAGAGAACCGATGATTTGAAGTACCTAATTTCTGTCAGTTAGGCAGATGAACATGGATCTAAAATTGAAGCAAGGGAATACAGCCTGTGAGGAGGAGCGGGAGTCAGTATGAGGAACATTAGAAAAATAATTATCAAATGCATCAGGTGCAAGTAAAGGGTCAATTAATCTACCATTTATGTCTTTAAGGTGAATAGGTATAGATTTTGATTTTCTATTTTTTGAAAGTATATCATTAAGGGTGGACCAAATCTTTTTCAGGTTTCCTTTACAATTGAGAATTTTTGTATAATAATAATTTTTCTTCGCTTCACGGATGAGTTTAGTGTATAAGTTTTTATAATGTTTATAATTAAGACAGGTCAATATCACTACTGGTCTTACAGGCTAACTTATACAATTTGTTTTTACGATATGAGGAGACAACGAGGCTATGTGACATCCAGGGGCAAATATGGATATTTTTCCGGTTAGGTTTACGAATAGGAAAAACTGAATGGATAATCTCACTTAGCCTTTGCGCAAAACCATTTGTGGCAGAATTTACCTCTTGACAATTTAAGACATCGGACCAGTCAGTGGTTCTTAGGCAATCGATAAAATGGTTTATATTTGCAGAGCTGTAAATTCGAGAAGGTGTTGGGATATTAATTCTAGACTGTAGAGGTAGTGGTTGCGAAGGTAGTGACAAGTAAATAGGAAAATGATCTGACAGATCCGAAAATATTATATTTTAGGACAGGTCATTTCCCAGGGAAGTGGATACAAAAATGTTGTCAATTAATGTTGAAGTGATTCAACAAGTGATTAATGTGAAGATCAGAAATTAAATTAAAAAAACAAGTTTTTTCAACTGAAAGCAAGAAGCAACATTAGAACTTAAAACGAACAGAAATTATTACGTATATGAGGGGGTTCTCCCCCAAGTCAATACCTCGCTCTTTACGGTACAGTTTTATTTTAGTGCTTTCAAAAGAGCTATATATTCTAATTAAATGGCATTTGTGATTCAGGGGTTTGTGAATTGAAATTCACAATTGATGACTAAGTGGAGAACACCCTAATATACGTAATAACATATACGTAATAAGAAAAACAATAAAAAAAAACAAGCGAACGGCTCAATAGTAATCGAAACTTTTAAAAACGGAATTTTGATGTCAATAAATGCATAAAAAGAATGGGCTTATAATGCTGATTCTAAATATATAAATTTTATTAAGTTTAGTATTACTCATCAAAGGTTACGAGCCTGAGAAAATTTACCTGATTTTTTAAAGAGAAGGGAAACATCCCCTACAAGTGAAATAATTTTAATGAAAATCGCACCGTCAGATTCAGCGTATCAGAAAACCCTATTACATAAGTTTCAAGCTCATATCTGCAAAAATATGCAACTTTGTATTTTTTGCCAGAAGAAAAATATACGAATATAGAAGTTCGATACGTAACTTAATTTGTAAATTACGTTAGAACCAAATTTAGAGACAGCCATTTAGCAAAAGAAAAGTAAAATTTTTACGCAAATTTTGTTTACTTATTCAATGACGGTGAGCCAAAATAAAAGCTGCATTAACTAAAAAACGATCAGAAATTAAATAAAAAAACAAGTCTTTTTTAACTGAAAGTAAGGAGTGACATTAAAACTTAAAACGAACAGAAATTATTCCGTATATGAAAGGGGTTGTTCCCTCCTCAACGCCTCGCTCTTTACGCTAAAGTTTGAATCTGTCACACAACTTTATTTTTCAAAACAATAAAAAACTTTAGCGTAAAGAGCGAGGCGTAGAGGAGGGGACAGCCCGTTTCATATACGGAATAATTTCTGTTCGTTTGAAGTTTTAATGTCGCTCCTTACTTTCAGTTTAAAAAACTTGTTTTTTTATTTAATCTTCAACTAAATCAAGATGTACAATGTGCATCCAGTTTTAAAAGACGTTGTATCTGCAATATGTCGAGAACAGTTAAGGGTTTAAACCTGAGGATATGAAGTTAAAACTTTCAGGGCAAGTTGAAGGACTGTTGAAAAAAAGGCTGAAGTGCAACCATTCCCCTCCCATGTCCTTTTTAGTTGTAATCTCCTCAAGGACATCTGATCAAAACTCGTTATCTAGATTCACAAAGGTCAAATATTTTCACCACATATGCTTATTACTCAAAGTCCATAAGGTCTTATTCATCTGAAAAATAGAGTAATAAATGAGCTTTAATGCTTTGTGACATTGGATATTCTTTTTCTTTTGCCAAAATAAAACAAAGCTTTTTCGTGAATACTTTCGACAGGCATTTTATCATGAATTTAAGAAGCAAACAATTTCAACAAGGTTGAACATGTAAAAATTCTAACTTGTGTTTTACCCAATGATATTGCCTAATATTTTTAGAAAACTGAAAATCTGAGTTCAGTGGTTCTGTTGCACAATGGTTCAGTTACACGAGGGTTCAGTTGTACGTTGGTTCAATTGCACGATGGTTCAGTTGCACAGTGGTTCAGTTGCACGGTGGTTCAGTTGTACGGTGGTTCAGTTGCACGGGGGTTCAGTTAATCGGGGGTTTAGTTACATGGGGGTTTAGTTACATAGGGTTCAGTTAAATGGGGTTGAGTTGCGCAAGGGTTTAGTTACACGAGGGCTTAGTTAAATAGGGTTCAGTTGCCGATTCTGTTGATAGAAGAGTTTTAGTAAAGGTTTTATCCTTGTATGGTATACCACATAAATACATTAAAGTGATTAGTGCTATATACGAGAGTAACATTCCTGCGGTTGATGTCGGAAATGAAGTTAGTAGCTTGTTTTGTAATGAACCGGAAGTTAAGCAATTTTGCGTTCTATCCCCATTTGTATGGATTATTTTGATGGACTTTGTCTTAAGGAGCAAAGAAAAGGCAATGGGAGACCACGGAATCAAATGGGGAGGAAAATATCTCCTTGACTTAGATTATGCTGATGACATCCTAGATGAAAGTGTGAGCAAAATGAATGAAGTTTTAGAGGTTTTGCGAGTTCAGGGTGCTAGAATAGGTTTAAAAATTAATGTTAAAAAGACTAAGTTACTAAGGCTAGGAATAAGTGAAGATGGAAAGGTGAAGTTGGGTAATTAAAAGATTGATCAGGTGGACAGTTTCACTTACCTTGGTAGTATTATTTGTAAAGACGGTTGGAGCAGTGAAGATGTCAAAAGTAAAATAGGCAAGGCTCAAGGTGTTTTTTCACAGTTAAAAAAAGTTTGGAAGAACAGGAAGATAAGCCTGCAAACCAAGATTAGAATATTAGAAGCTACAGTGATGACAGTGGTCAAATATGGCTCTGAAGCATGGGCGCTCTGAAAAGCGAATGAAGATTTGCTAGATGTTTTCCAGAGAAGTTGCTTAAGGATTGTTCTGGGTACCCGGCTGACTGACCGTATTTCAAACAATAGGCTATACGAAAACTGTGGTTCAATACCGCTCTCTAGATCTATAATGAAAGAAAGATTGAGGTGGCTAGGGCACGTTGTGCGGATGAAGGATGACAGATTGCCCAAGATTGTTCTTTTTGGCCAACCGTCTAGGGCTAAACGGAAAGCAGGTTCTCCCCGTTTGGGGTGGGAGGACGTCACAAAGAAAGATTTAAAAGAAATGGGAACTTCGTGGGTGGGCGTAAAAAGGGAGGCTTTGAATAGATTGGGATGGAGGAGGATCGTGCGGAGCTGTGTTGGCCTCAGGCGGCTAGGTGCTGCAGTGAGTTGTTAGTAGTAGTAGTAGTAGGTTCAGTTGCCCGGGGGTTCAGTTACACGAGGGTTCAGTTGAAGGGGGGTTCAGCTATACGGGGTTCAGTTGCGCAGTGGTTCAGTTACACGGTGGTTCAGTTACACGGTGGTTAAGTTACAGGGGTTCAGTTGCTTGGGGTTCAGTTACACGGTGGTTCAGTTACACGGTGGTTCAGCTACAGGGGTTCAGTTGATTGGGGTTCAGTTACACGGTGGTTCAGTTACACGCACACCGTGACAGGCACGTATGCCTAGAGTCTCAGGCAGGATGACCAAATTTTAGAATTGACACATGACCATTAAGTTGCATGGAATTGTAGGCAAACAAGTGTCTAAGACTAAAGCCCAACAGGGCTTGCCCGCCTGCCTAAAGTGTTGTGTTTGGTTTAGCACCCAATTCATAAGTTCAAATAATCATTTGCACTAACAAAAAGTAAACTAAATACTGCGTTGACCAAAAAGTCACTTGAACTCGCAAGCCAACAAGCGTCCATAGCCTAATAGGGGGCTTTACCTGCCTAAAGTGTCAGGTCAGTGACCCATTTCACAAACATATTTTTGAAGCGTTTATTGAAGTTTTTTACTGAACACGCTCTTTATTTTGATTGGATTTAGTTCCCTGTGACTCTTACTCTTGGTGCGACTCATACTCCTTGTGCACTCTTTCAAAAAACTCACAAGAGACGTGTTCCAGGCAACTCCGAGTAAAAAAAAACATAGTAAGGAAAAGGAACACCAATGGATATTAAGCTAAAAAAATCACTCTTGCCATTTATTTAGTTTTAAAGGCTTTATTAATTGTGCTTATGTAGCGCTGCTGCTCTTTGTTGTGTAGTACTTCTGCTCTATGAACTTTATGATAAGCATATTGCCTACAATTTCTTTTGTGTATTGGGGTTCACTTGGCTGAGAAAAATAAAACTCATTGAAGAAATGAAATATAAGGTTGTGTATTCCATATATTTGAGTATTTTGGTCTTCAATGATAAAAAAAAATTAAGTCTAATAACTGGGCTGAAGAGCAGTATAGTGGCTCTTAAATGGTTTCTAATCATTTTGGACCCATTCTCGGGCAAAATAGGTTTTTTTTTTAGTTTTCTTCTCTGTTCTTAAGCGTTCTTTTTAGCCAATAGCCTTTGGAAATGAGTTTAAGACATCCAAGAAAAATTATGTACCCTTTTTCGGGCAAACTAGTTGGAGACAGAAATGTTTTTGCACTCTTATTCCTTTTGCCAAACATGACTTTTTGAGCTTCTTTGCTCTTCCAAATCACTCCCTGAAATCTTAATTTGATCCCTATAGTCATTCCCAAGATAATAAATATGCACTATTTTAACAACTTGGACGAATATACTGTCTTTTGATATACCTCACAACTTTGCCTGGAATAGATTCATTGTTTCACGTGAGCTAATAGTCTTAAAAAATTTTATACAGATTTTTTACTATACATTAAAGTTTTTTCCAATATTAACCAATGGTCTGCCTTGCACAGGTCTCGTAACATTTACGAACTTTATGATAAGAATAAGAGCTACAAAACTTGCTACGATAAAAATGACGCATATTTACCGTATAGCTTGGGCCCCGTGGGATATTGTCACCAGTGATCCTTCTCCTTATTATAGTTTTCTATGCTGAGTGGGGCACGGCTTGTTTTTGAAACTAAGGGGCGTATTTTTATAGCAAACATTTTTCAGCACTGCAGTTGATTAATAGCCTATAGAACGGTAAAAGAAGAAGAAAAAGAAAAAAAGAATTGATGGAAAAAAACCTGCACACAGAGCACAGAAATCGATATCTATCATCTTATATTAGAACTAATAGAGTCAAAGGATCTACAGAAAGATGTCTCAGAATATCTAATAATTAAGAGACTACCAAGCCAGGAGCTGTGTAGCCCACAGATTGAAGTAAAGTGTAAAGGGCTAAATATTGTCATATGAATAACCTACCCGCTGTAAAATAGAAGAAGAAGAAGAAGAAGAAGAAAATGATGTTGATATAATTGGTATCAGTGTTTGGCTGAATA
>NW_028297492.1:0-14539 GCF_049724085.1 Artemia sp. Qi Xiang Cuo
CACACACACGAAAACTACCATATCACAGTTACATTGTCTTAATTTTTAAAATTCCATTTTGAATTTCTATCGTGAAATGCAAGAGTTGGAATATTTCATTAGTGACTTGCTTTGCTTTACCTTCTCATAGTTAAATTCTCTTGATTTTTCGAAGTTCATTTTTAATTTCTGTCATGAAATGCAAGAGTTGGAAAATTGGGGTCTTAGTCCACCAGCTCAGTATTGGGGTCTTAGTCCACCGGCCTGAACGCTGGAAATTCACTAGCTCAATATTGGGGTCTCAGTCCACCAGCCTGAATGGTGTAAATCCACTAGCTCAGAATTGGGGTCTTAGTCCACCGGTCTGATCAGCGAATATTTACTAACTAAGTTTAAGGGTCACAGCCCTAAAGCCTTAAGTTTGGACATTCACCTGGGTTGAGGTTCTGTGCGCACACACACACAGAGAGAGACGACTAACACACAGGGCAAACACACACAAAGATACGACACAAAAACTAGCTCGGTGTGTCTGGTTAGGTTAGGAGCGATCAAGTTAGGTTAGGTTAGGTTAGGTTAGGTTAGCCTACGTACGCTTCACTTAGGTTAGCTTAGGTTAGGTGAGAGACAGGCAAAAAGTTAGATTAGGTTAGGTTAGGTTAGATTAAGTTAGGTTAGGTTAAGTTAGGTTAGGCTAGGTTAGCCTACGTACGCGTGCGTACGTAGGCTAACCTAGCCTAACCTAACCTAACCTAACCTAACTAACCTAACCTAACCTAATCATACACCTAACTTTTTGCCTCTCACCTAACCTAAGCTAACCTAAGTGAAGCGTACGTAGGCTAACCTAACCTAACTTAACCTAATCTAACTTAATCTAACCTAACCTAACCTAACCTGACCATAGTCACCGGAAAAGGTTAGATGTCGTATCTTTGTGTGTGTGTTGTCTCTGTGTGTTAGTCGTCTCTCTCTGTGTGTGTGTGCGCACGTAACCTCGTCTAATGTGAATTTCAACCATTCAGGCTGGTGGACAAAGACCCCAATTCTGAGCTAGTGAATTTTCACCATTCAGGCTGGTGGACTATGACCCAAATTCTGAGCTAGTGAATGTCCACCATTCAGGATGGTGGACTGAGACCCCAATAGTGAGTTAGTGTATTTCCACCATTCAGGCTGGTGGACTATGACCCCAATTCTGAGCTAGTGAATTTCCACCTTTCAGGCTGGTGGACTGGGTCCCCAATACTGAGCTGGTGGACTAAGACCCCAATTTTCCAACTATTGCATTTCATGACAGAAATTCAAAATGAACTTCGAAAAATCAAGAGAATGTAACTGTGAGAAGGTAAAGCACAACAAGTCACTACTGAAATATTCAAGCTCTTGCATTTCACAATAGAAATATAAAATAAAATTTGAAAAAATAAGACTATATAAGTATGATATGGTAGTTTTCGTGTGTGTGCATAAGTTTTCGTGTGTGTGTGTATAAGTTTTTGTGCGTGTGTGTAAGTTTTTGTGTGTGTGTGTAAGTTTTTGTGTGTGTGTAAGTTTTGTGCGTGTGTGTTAGTTTTTGTGTGTGAGTTTTTTTTCGTTTGTGTGTGTATGTTTTGTGTGTGTGTGTGTGTATGTTTGTTCGTTTGTGTGTATTTTTTTGTGTGTGTGTGTGTGTGTATGAGAGTTTGAGTTTTTGTGTTTGTGTGTGTGTGTGTGTGTATTTGTGCGAACCTGTGTTTATTTTATTGTGTGTGTGTGTGTGTATTTGTTTTTGTGTATTTGATCTTTTATGTGTCAGATTATAATTTTGTGTGTATGTTTTCATGTGTGTGTGTGTAAGTTTTTGTGTGCTTGTATGTGCTAGTGTGGTTGTGTTTGTTTTTTTTTGTGTGTGTGTGTGTGTGTGTGTGTAAGTTTTTGTGTGTGTGTGTAAGTTTTGGCGTGTGTGTGTTAGATTTAATGTATGTCTGTTTTACGTTTTTTGTGTGTGTGTGTAATTTTTTGAGCGTGTGTGTAATTTTTTGTGTGTGTGTGTAATTTTTTGTGTGAATGTTAGTTTTTGTGTGCTTGTAAGTGTTTGGGTGTGGGTGTAAGTTTTTGTGTGTGTGTGTATGTTTGTTTGTATATTTTATTTTGCTTTTTTTTATAATTTTTTTTTGTTGTTTGTTAGTTTGTGTGTGTGTGTGTGTGTAATTTTTTTTGTGCATGTTAGTTTTTTTTTTTTGTTTATGTGTGTTTGTGTGTTTTTGTGTGTGTTTGTGTGTGTGTGTGTTATTTTGTTTGTGTTTCTGTTTTGGTGTGTGTGTGTAAGTTTTCGTGTGTGTGTGTGTTAGTTTGTGTGTGTGTGTGTGTGTGTGTATTTTTTTGTGCGTGTGTGTTAGAGTTTTTTTTGTGTTCATGTGTATGTTTTTGTGTGTGTGTGTGTGTGTGTGTAAGTTTTTGTGTGTGTGTAATTTTTTTCTTGTGTGATTATTTTTTCGTGTTATTTTTAGTGTGTGTTTGAGTTTTGTGTGTGTGTGTGTGTGTGTGTGTGTAAGTTTTTGTGAGAATGTATTTATGTTTCTTAATTTAAGTTTTAGTGTGCATTTGTTAGTTTTTGTGTGTGTGTGTGTGTATGTGTAAGTTTGTGTGTGTGTGTGTGTGTAAGTTTTGGCGTGTGTGTGTTATTTTTCGTGTGTGTGTGTGTGTAAGTTTTAGTGTTCTTGTTTTATTTTTTGTGTTTGTGCATGTTTTGTCGTGTGTTTGTAAGTATTCGTGTGTGTGTGTGTATTTTTTGTGTATGTGTGTGTATGTGTAGGTTTTTGTGCGTGTGTGTGTGAGTTTTTTTGTGTGCATGTTTTAGTTTGTTTGTGTGTGTGTGTGTGTGTGTGTGTGTGTATGTTTTTTTGTGTTTTTGTGAGTTTTTGGGTGTGTGTTTTTTTGTGTTGTTTTTTGTGTTTTTGTTTTTTTTGTGTGTGTGTGTGTGTGTATTTTTTTGTGTGCATGTAAGTTTTTGTGTGCTTGTTTGTTTTTGTGTTCTTGTCTTAGTTTTTGTGTGTGTGTGTGTGTGTGTGTCTATGTTTTTGTGTGTGTATTTTTTTGCGTGGGTGTGTAAGTTTTCGTGTGTTTGTTTGTTTGTTTGTGTGTGTGTGTGTGTGTGTGTGTGTATGGGTTGTGTCATTAAGTTTTGTGTTTTTTTGTGTTCATGGGTTTGCTGTTGTGTGCGTGTGTGTGTGTGTGTAAGTGTGGTGTGTTTGTTATTAGTGGGTGTGTGTGTGTGTGATTGTTCTAGTTTGTGTGTGTGTGTGTATGTTTTGTGTGTGTGTGTGTGTGTTTCTTTTTTTGTTATCAGGGAAGTTTTTGTGTGCATTTACTTTTTAGTTTTACTTTGTCATTTTGTGTGTGTGTGTGTAAGTTTTTGTGTGTGTGTGTGTATGTTTTTGTGTGTGTGTAAGTTTGGGTGTGTGTGTGTAAGTTTGTGTGTGTGTGTGTAAGTTTTAGTGTGTGTGTGTAATTTTTTGTGTGGGTGTAATTTTATTTGTATGTGTCAGTTTTTGTGTCGTCTAATGTGAATTTCACCCATTCATGCTGGTGGATTAAGACCCCAATTTTGAGCTAGTGAATTTCAATAATTCAGGCTGGTGGACTAAGACCCCAATTCTGAGCAAGTGAATTTACACCATTCAGGCTGGTCGACTGGGACCCCAATTGTGAGATAGTGGATTTCCACCATTCTGGCTGGTGGACTAAGACCCCAATTCTGAGCTAGTGAATTTCCACCGTTCAGGCTGGTGGACTGGGACCCCAATACTGAGCTGGTGGACTAAGACCCTAATTTTCCAACTCTTGCATTTCATGACAGAAATTCAAAATGAACAAGCCTGAAATAGCAAACTAGTCATCCCAAACTATTGGTGTCAGACAGCATTCACCAATGATGGACTAAGAATCCTAGCTCTGAAAAGTTCAAATAGCAAACTACACATCCCAAACTCGAAGTTTCAGACAACACACACCTATGAAAGGCTATGAAACCTAGCTAATAAAAGCCGGAAATAGCAAATTAACCATCTCAAATCATAAGTTTCTGAAAGGACACACCTAAGAACGGCTAAGAAATCTAGCTCAGAAAAGTCAAAAATAGCAAATTAACCATCCCAAATCATAGGTTTCAGTCAACACACACCTATGAAAGTCTAAGAAATTCAGCTCAGAAAAGTCAAAAGTAGCAATCCACCCATCCCAAATCATAGGTTTCAGACAACACTCACCTAAGAACGGCTAAGAAATCCCACTCAGAAAAGTCAAAAATAGCAAACTAGTCATCCCAAATCATAGGTTTCAGACATCATTCACCTATGAAAGACTAAGAAACCTTAGCTCAGAAAAGCCTGAAATAGCGAAACTACTCATCCCAAACTAGAAGTTTCAGACATCAAACGCCTATGACGGACTAAGAATCATAGCTCTGAAAAGTTGAAATAGTAATTTACATATCCCAAATCATAGGTTTCAGACAACACACACCTATGAACGGCTAAGAAATCTAGCTCAGAAAAGACAAAAATAGCGAACCACTCATCCCAATCATAGGTTTCAGTCAACACACACCAACGAAAGACTAATAAACCCTGCTCAGAAAAGTCAAAAAATAGCAACCCACACATCCCAAATCATAGGTTTCAGACACTACACACCTACGAAAGACTAAGAAATCCGGTTATGAAAAGTCAGAAATAGCAAATTACATATCCCAAATCATAGGTTTCAGACAACACTCACGTATGTATATATATATATGCATGTTTATGTATGTATGTGTATGTGTATGCGTATGCATGTAGGTGTGTGTGTGTATATGTATGTATTTATGTGTGAGTATGTGTATGTGTGTTTGTTTGTATGTCTATATATATGTGTGTGTATGTATGTATGTGTGTGTGTGAAAATGTGTGTGTGTATATGTATGAGTATGTGAGTGAGAGTGTGGAAGTGTGTGAGTGTGAGTGTATGTGTGTGTATGTGTGTGTGTGGGTAAGAGGGTGAGTGTAGGTGAGTATATATCTGTTTGTGTGTGTGTATGTGTGTGTGTGTGTGTGTGTGTGTGTGTGTGTGTGTGTGTGTGTGTGTGTGTTATCCCGGTGGCGCTTCTCTGGGCCGGGGGACCTTTGGGGGCCGGGGGAGGGCCTTTGGGGCACAGGGCGGGCCTTTGGGGCACAGGGAGGGCCTTTGGGGGCCTGGGGGACATTTGGGGACCGGTGTAGGGCCTTTGGGACCCCGTTGGTCCTTTGGGAGCTCGATGGGCCTTTGGGGGGCCCGGGGATGGCCTTTGGGGGTCTGGGTGGGCCTTTGGGGCACCGGGAGGGCCTTTGGGGGCCTGGGGGACATTTGGGGACCGGTGGAGGGCCTTTGGGACCCCGTTGGTCCTTTGGGAGTCCGGGGGACCTTTGAGGGCCAGGGGAGGGCATTTGGGGCATGGGGGCCGGTGGAGGGCCTTTGGGACCCCGTTGGTCCTTTGGGAGCTCGATGGGCCTTTGGGAGGGCCCGGGGATGGTCTTTGGGGGTCTGGGTGGGCCTTTGGGGGCGCCGGTGTCCCTTTGGGAGCTTGGGGGGCCTTTGAGGGTCCGGGGGGACAGTTGGGGGCCTGGGGGACATTTGGGGACCGGTGGAGGGCCTTTGGGAGCTTGGAGGGCTTTTGAGGATCGGGGGCTTCCTTCGGGGTTGGGGTAGGAGGATTGCAACCCTTTGGGGTTGGGTTAGAGGACCTCACAACACTGTTCAAATGAAACTTGTGTATTATAACGACCACACTCAAAACCTCTTCCAAAATCTCTTCAAAAATCTTCTTTTAAAATGTCTCTATCTGTTTCGCCGAAATAGTTCCATAACCTGTCTAAAACGGTTTCGCCCAAATAATCCCTAAACGTAAATTCAGCGTGTTCCTTTGTTATTGGCATCTCTGCGCTAACGCATTTCAAATTAATAAGAAACCTGTTCGCGCGCGACCACAATTCATCGCTAAGATGTTTCTTGCCTAATTGTTTCCATGGCCTTTGGTTATTAATATCCTTTGGAGTTCGACCAAAAGAGTTGTTCCCGAGGCAAAGATATTAATGATTTGGATCTATTCCTGGAGAAATGTTTCTAGGGCGAAAATTTTTAAAGTCTGACAGATGATGTCATTGATTGATTGATCTGTCAAGAAAGGGGAAATTAATTTGTTGTTTCTAAGGGGAATTATTGATTCACGATAGGTGAATTGAGGTCAACAGCACAGGTGTTCCAAATTCCGGGAAACTCATAACATTGGCTAGAGCAACAACAACAAATACTATTTCTGGACCATAACATTCACGATCGATTACGCAATCAATTTCTCGGAAATTCACTTCCCCCTCGAGTCCTAGATCAATAACATTGCTCCCGTTAGAATTCAATGCGCATGTGCAACCTTCGCCCCGGAGCTATTACACATAGAAACATCAAATAAATCGATCTTGGAAAAAGAGGTCATTGACCCCATTAACCACGTGTTCTCCCTAATGACTCTATGCCCTTATAAGGACCATAAACAAAGTGGTGATCGTGGGAGTTTTAAAAAAAAGTGTCCGGATCGGGATTCGAAGGGGTGGTGTAATCGTGGGAGTAACACCCCCTCCTCTACTGGTATAATTTAAAATACCATAATTTACAAAGGAAATGGGAAAAATATCCCCCCCTCCTCAGAAAATTTGGGGGAAGTTTCCTTCTCTCTTGAGGAATTCAGAAAAATGTAATACAAGAAAAGATTTTCCGAACATTGACCCGCTTCTTCACACATTAAATAAAGAAAAAAATCTATTCAACTCAAAGTAAGGGGTAATATTAATATTTAAAACGAACAAAAATTATTCCGTCTCTTCGTGCTAAAATTTTTCAGCACTTTTAAAAAAGTTCCTTTTTCTAATCTAACGGTCCTTGTGTCTCAGGAGTTAGAACAAAAGGTCTAACTTTCGTAGTTAGAACAGTTATTTTCGTAATTAGTTTCAATGAAAAAAAAATTTTTTTTTCTTATTTAATTTTTTATTTTTCTCCAGATAATGGCGAGAAAGCCATCCCGTCGATGGAAATCCCCTCCACGAAAAATTCTTCCATGGAAGGTTCTACCGCTTAGAACTCCTCCATGGAGCTCTATAAAAATTCCTCCATGGAGAGTTCTGCCGCTTAAAATGCTCTTGCACAGTAGCTAGCCTTTATAGTCACAGTCGTAAATAGTCAGAGCCACAGTTGCAAGTAGCCACATCCATAGCTGCAAGTAGCCATAGTCTCAGTCACAGATAGTCAAAGTCGCACTTATTCGCAGTAGCAGTTGCAGTCGCAAACTGTTGCAGTCGCAGTCACGAGTAGTTGTAGCCGTAACTATTCATACTCGCAGTCGAAGTTGCAGTTGCAGTTACGATGGTAGTAGCGGTAGTAACCCTGAAAGTTCGAAGTTAATACCCTTCGCTATTCCCAAGATATTGCAGATATTTCCTTTTTATAAACTAAAATTCCCTTGGTATCTTTTGATCTAGTTCAACATTCCCTTAAGTTTCTCCTTATAGCCTTTTTGGACCCAATAACAAAGCCTATATGTAAACAATGAGCAAACAGCATAAATTACAACCCTTCCCTCGGTGGCTGTTGGCGTCTTTTTTTGTCCAGTTTTTTTGTCAAAGTTTGAATTTTTGTCCAAATACTTTAAGAACGATTCCTGAAACACAATGGCCGTTTAATTAGAATAATAGGCTTTTGTTTAAAATGCTAAAGAAAACTTTAGCGTAAAGAGCGAGGTTTTGAGGAGGAGGCAATCCCTTTCATTTACGTAATAATTTCTGTTCGTTTTAAGTTTTGATGTTGCTCCTTACTTTCAGTTGAAAAAAACTTTTTTTTTAATTTAATTTCTGATCGTTTTTAGATAATACCAGG
Organism: Artemia sp. Qi Xiang Cuo; assembly: GCF_049724085.1. Taxonomy (NCBI): domain Eukaryota; kingdom Metazoa; phylum Arthropoda; class Branchiopoda; order Anostraca; family Artemiidae; genus Artemia; species Artemia sp. Qi Xiang Cuo. The sequence continues at coordinate 7,906 of NW_028297492.1, forward strand.
AAATTCGGCTCTCTCTCCATGAAAAATTCCGGTACTTGTGTATTATACGCCACTCACTCAAGTTTACGATGTATAAGACTTGAGAACTAACCGGTTTCTTTGTTAGTTTCTTCGTTACTTTTGAAACAAATTTCGGCTATATATTTGCGTATTAGGGGGGGGGAGTAAGGTATAGTGGGTCTGCAAACAAAATGTGTTAGGTACAATTATTCTGCATTATGTGTCTCTGTGTGACGCACAGAGAGACACCCCCTTCCCCTCTTATGTACAAATATATAGCCCAAATTATATATTTCCCATCTATTCTGTTACTTGTCTTTGTCTTGTCTCACGCTAAGCTGAAAGAAACTAACGAAGAAACTGGTTTTTTTCTCGAGTTTTACACAACGTAAACTTGAGTGAGTGGTGCATAATACACAAGTACCAAAATTCCTTCCCCCAATGGGAAACAGAAAAACAAAGCTAAAATAAAATTTTAAAATTCGGAAAGCCTTATTTTTCACGGTGGGTATTTTGGGTGGGGGGGGATATTTTCCGATGGGTGGGGGTAAACGCCTGGAACCATACACATAGATTGTTAGAGGGTTTTGATTTAATTCAACGTCCCCTTAACATTTCCTGAATGTTCACTTCAATACTGTTTGCCTTTTTGGACCAACCTAAGACTAAATATTCCGCTCTTTCCCAATAATAAATTCTATATGTAAACAACGGGCAATTTAAATAATATACAACCCTTGCTCCATGACTGTGGACGGGTCATTTCATACCCAGTGGGATATATATATATATATATATGTATATATATTTAACCTTCAGACTATTTTGAACAAAATGGATATCCCAAAATTTTTATCTGATGTGTTCGGAGGGAGGGCATCTACAATGGCATAGGAGAGGGCTGGGTGCCCTCTGACCGCATTTGACTCTTAAAAACGGCACTAGAACTTTCGATTTCCACTTGAATGAGCCCCCTCTGTGGTTTCTATTAACACTTTCTATACGCAAGGAGTAGAAGGGGCCCTTAAAGGTTCAAGTTAATACTCTTAGTCGTTTCTAAAATATTGCTCATACACCTTTTTGACAATTTGGATGCACGTAGTGTCTTTTGGTTTAGTTCATCATCCCCCATAACATTCCCTGAAGCTTCACCTTAATATCTTTAGACTCCTCAGACAATCTAGTATTAGAAATTTCTCCCTTTCCCAATGATAAATCTTGAATGTAATCAACGGGCAAATTGCATAATTTACCAACCAGGCCCTGGGTGCTGGGGAGAGGGGGGCTTGGCATGCCTGATAGCGTAGTTATCGTACCTCTTTAACTACTTTGAACAAAATTGCTCAAATTGCTCAAAATTTCGATTAGTCGTGATAGGTTGTTATCTAAAAAGGGTGAGTGGGATCGGTTGGCCTCCGATCACTTTTCAACATCCTCTTCAACATGCCAGGAAAGTTTCAACTCAATATCCTCAGCAGCTGTTCAATACCAAATCAAAATCTCCTGAAACTAGTTGGAAGCATAATTAGTGACAGTTGTATTCGCAAATTGACACTCTTTTTTTGAAAAAATAATTTAAAAAACTATTACAAATCACTATCAATAAATATATGAAACTCAAAACGAACAGAAATTACAAATTATGTTCTGGTCTTGAGAAGGATGGGAGTTGTCAGCCCTACTCGTGTTAATCTCTGTTCGTTTGGAGTTTGACTTGGTTATTTATTGTAATATCTGTTCGTTTTGAGTTTCATTTATTTATTGATGGCGATTCGTGGTAGCTCTACGCTTGGAAGATTATTTGACTTTATTTTTGTTCATTCTTGGTTTAATAGAGCTCTTTACTTTTCTTTGAAAAACTTATTTTGTGGAAAACGTTTTTTTAAAATTAATTTATGTTCGTTTTTTATTGATATAGTCTTTTTCATGAAAAAAGAATATTTTATATACTTTAGTTTTTATATAAGAACCCATAGTTTGGTTTCCTATTTGTATGTTGGAGAAAATTTTCCAGCAATTTTAACAACATACACCCTTTTGACAATCGAGATACAAATAGTATTGTTTAATTTAGTTTTATACCTCCTCAAGCTGACCTGAGACATAACACCATTCCCAAAAAATTTTGTCTATGCTCTTTGACAACCTGGATACACTTACACTGTTTTGATTTAGTTAAATTGTTAGAGCAGAAGTAGTAATAGTAGTAGCCCCGAAAGTTTTAACTTAATACCCTCAGTCGCTCTTGAGATATTGCTGAGAAGTCTTTTAGCATCCAGCATACACACATTGCCTTTTGATTTAGTTTAAAAGCATCGTTTAGTTTCAAGGCATAATGAGCAAACTGCGTAGCTGGGGAAGGGGGTTGACATCCCCAATATCCCTACAAACGTAGTTACTGGACCGTTCGAATATGCTGAACAAAATGGTTGTTTCAAAATTTTGATTGGATGTGTTTGGAAAATGAATGGGATTAGGAGGTGGGCTGCTTGTCCTCCAATCACTTTTAGCTCATAAAAAGGATAGTAGAACTTTTAATTTCCCATCGAATGAGCTCTTTTAAAAGCTTCGATGGTATTGTCATCTATGATAGAGCGGCGCTGCCTATAATATTGCTTATATGCCCTTCTGAAACTCTGGGTGCATATAGTCTTTTTTTTTAATTGAAACCCCCCCCCTTTCCCCCTTAAACGTTCCCTAAAGGTTTCACCTTAATACCCTTAGCTTTAGTAGCAGTAGTAGTACAAGTATTGTTAGTAGTAGCTGTAAGAGGGGTCTACATCCGGAGAGTCAAGGGGCACGGGCTATATAATATTTTTTTCTCCAAATCAATGGGGAGGGGCAAGTGCTCTCCAATAACGGGACTGGTAGTAGCAGTAGTAGTAAATTTAGCAGTGGTAGTAATGTTAGTAGTAAGTAGAAGTGACCCTAGTACTCGTGACAGGACCACGTGGTCCTGTCAGCATTTTTAATACTGACGGGAGTCCAAATAAGGGCATAGCCTCCCTAGGGAGAAAGATTGCGTAATCAGTCAATGACCTCTTTTTCCAAGGTCGATTTATTTGATGTTTCTATGTGTAATAACTCCGGAACGAAGGTTGCACATGCGCATTGAATTCTAACGGGAACAATGTTATTGATCTAGGACTCGAGGGGGAAGTGAATTTCCGAGAACTTGATTGCGTAATCAAAGTGTGTCAACAACAACAACATCGACCTTGACATTCGCTGAGAGCGTGTACTTACAACAACAACAACATCGACCTTGGAACACCTGTGCTGTCGACCTCAATTCACCTATCGTGAATCAATAATTCCCCTTAGAAACAACAAATTAATCCCCCTTTCTTGACAGATCAATCAATCTTCTCCAGGAATAGATCCAAGTCAATAATGTCTTTGCCTCGGAAACAACTCTTTTGGTCGAACTCCAAAGAATATTAATAGCCAAAGGCCATGGAAACAATTCTCCAAGAAACATCTTAGCGATGAATTGTTTTAGCGCGGGAATCAGGTTTCTTATTAATTTGAAGTGCATTAGCGCAGAGATGCCAAAAACAAAAGGAACACGCTGAATTACGTTTAGGGATTATTTGGGCGAAACTGTTTTAGACAGGTTATGGAACTATTTCGGCGAAACAGTTAGAGACATTTTAAAAGATTTTTTTGAAGAGATTTTAGAAGAGAATTTAATGGTGAAACTCTGTGGTCGTTATAATACACAAGTTCCATATGAACAGTGTTGTGAGGTCCTCTAACCCAACCCCCAAGGGTTCCGATCCTCCTACCCCAACCCCCACGGTCGCGCCCGGTGCGCACAGGGCCCCCCCGCTCCCCCCCGGGCACCCGGGCCCCCAAAAGCCCACCCAGACCCCCAAAGACCATCCCCGGGCCCCCCAAAGGCCCATCGAGCTCCCAAAGGACCAACGGGGTCCCAAAGACCCTCCACCGGTCCCCAAATGTCCCCCAGGGCTCCCACAGCCCCCCCGGACCCCCCAAGACCCGCCCTGGGGCCCCAACGCCCACCCTGTGCCCCCAAGGCCCTCCCCCCGCCCCCCAAGGGACCCCGGACCAGCGAAGCGCCGCCGGGATGCGCCGCGGGCCTGGAAAGTGCCGCAGGATGCGCCGCGGGCCAGAAAAGCGCCGCAGGGGATGCGCCGCAGGGGATGCGCCGCAGGGAGGCACCGCAGGAAAGCGCCGCAGGATGCGCCGCAGGGATGCGCCGCAAAAAAAAGTAAACTAAAAAGTAAAAATTTCAAAATGTTATCCCCCAAACGCCCTCCTCAGACCCCCAAAGGCCCTCCCCCGGTCCCCCAAAGGTCCCCCCGGGCTCCCAAAGGACCACCGACCCGCCAGGGACCCACAGACCCTCAAAGGCTCTCCCCGAGCACCCGTCTTTCGTTGATGTGTGTTGTCTGAAACCTATGATATGGGATGTGTAGTTTGCTACTTCAGGCCTTTCTGAGCTAAGGTTTCCTGGTATTTCCTAGGTGAATGTTGTTTGAAACCAATAGTTTGGGATGAGTAGTTTGCTATTTCAGGCTTTTATGAGCTAGGTTTCTTAGCCTTTCGTTGGTGTGTGTTGAGTGAAACTTATGATTTGGGATATGTAGTTTGCTATTTTTGACTTTTCTGAGTTGGAGTTCTTAGTCTTTCATAGGTGGGTGGTGTCTGAAACCTATGATTTGGGATGTGTAGTTTGCTATTTTCGACTTTTCTGAGCTGGATTTCTTAGACTTTCATAGGTATGCGTTGTCATAAAATTATGATTTGGGATGTTTAGTTTGCTATTTCAGGCTTTTCTGAGCTAAGGTTTTCTAGTATTTCGTAGGTGAATGTTGTCTGAAACCAATAGTTTGGGATGAGTAGTTTGCTATTTTTGACTTTTCTGAGCTAGGTTTCTTAGTCTTTCGTTGGTGTGTGTTGACTGAAACCGATGATTTGGGATATGTAGTTTGCTATTTTTGACTTTTCTGAGCTGGATTTCGTAGTCTTTCATAGGTGTGTGTTGTCTGAAACCTATGATTTGGGATGGGTGGATTGCTACTTTTGACTTTTCTGAGCTGGATTTCTTAGCCTTTCATAGGTGTTTGTTGTCTCAAACCTATAGTTTGGGATGACTCGTTTGCTACTTTTGACTTTTCTGAGCTGGGTTTCTTAGGCTTTCATAGTTGAGTGTTTTCTGTAACCTATGATTTGGGATATATACTTTGCTATTTCCGACTTTGCATAACAGGATTTCTTAGTCTTTCTTGGGTGTGGGGTGTCTGAAACCTATGATTTGGGATGTGTGTGTTGCTATTTTTTTTACTTTTCTGAGCTGGATTTCTTATCCATTCGTAGGTGTGTGTTGACTGAAACCTATGATTGGGGATGGTTAATTTGCTATTTTCGATTTTTCTGAGCTAGATTTCTTATCCTATCATATGTGTGTCCTTTCAGAAAATTATGATTTGGGAGGTGTAGTTTGCTTTTTGGACTTTTCAGAGCTAGGATTCTTAGTCACTCATAGGTGTTTGTTGTCTGAAACTTCGAGTTTGGGATGAGTAGTTGGCTATTTAAGACTTTTCTGAGCTAAGGTTTCTTAGTATTTAGTAGTTGATTTATGTCTGAATATTATTTTTTGTTTTTTTTTAATTTCTTTTTCTGTCTTTTCTGAGTTGTATTTCTTAGTCTTTATTAGGTGTGTTGTGTCTGAAAACTATGATTTGGGATGTGTAGTTTGCTATTTTCGACTTTTCTGAGCTAGGTTTCTTAGCCTTTCATAGGTATGTGTTGTCAGAAAAGTATGAGTTGTGATGGATAGTTTGCTATTTAAGGCTTTTATGATATAATTTTATATAGTATTTCTTATGTGAATGTTGTCTGAAAACAATAGATTGGGATTTATAGTGTGCTATTTTTTAATGTTATGAGCTATGTTTATTAGTCTTTCGGTGGTGTGTGTTGACTGAAACATATGATTTGGGATGTGTAGTTTGCTATTTTTGACTTTTCTGAGATGGATTTCTTAGTCTTTCGTTGGTGTGTGTTGTCTGAAACCTATGATTTGGGATGGGTGGATTGCTACTTTTGACTTTTCTGAGCTGGATTTCTTAGCCTTTCATAGGTGTTTGTTGTCTGAAACCTATAGTTTGGGATGACTAGTTTGATATTTTTGACTTTTCTGAGCTAGGTTTCTTAGCCGTTCATATGTGAGTGCTGTCTGAAACCTATGATTTGGGATATGTAATTTGCTATTTCTGACTTTTCAAAACCAGATTTCGTAGTCTTTCGTATGTGTTTGATGTCTGGAACCTATGATTTGGGGGTATGTGGATTGATATTTTTGACTTTTCTGAGCAAGATTTCTTAGCCATTCGTAGATGTGTGTTGACTGAAACCTATGATTTGGGATGGTTAATTTGCTATTTTTGACTTTTCTGAGCTATATTTCTTAGCCTTTCATAGGTGTGTGCTTTCAGAAAATTATGATTTGGGAGGTATAGTTTGCTTTTTGGACTTTTCAGAGCTAGGATTCTTAGTCACTCATAGGTGTTTGTTGTCTGAAACTTCGAGTTTGGGATGAGTAGTTGGCTATTTCAGACTTTTCTGAGCTAAGGTTTCTTAGTATTTCGTAGGTGAATGCTGTCTG